>NW_024884811.1:3199137-3232822 GCF_019232065.1 Centrocercus urophasianus
CTACGCAGTCCTCCAGCCACACCGCCCCAAGCCTGTAGCGTCGCCTGGGGTTGTTGTAGCCGAAGTGCAGGACCTGGCATTTGGCCTTGTTGAACCTCATCCCATTGGCTTCAGCCCAGCTCTCCAGCCTGTCCAGATCCCTCTGTAGGGCCTCGCTACCCCCAGGCAGATCCACACTTCCAGCCAATTTGGTGTCATCTGCAAATTTACTGAGGGTGAAATTGAAATATTGAAATTGAAATATTGAAATATTAAGGATAAAGATCTACTGCTTTCAACAGCATAGGACAAATACTTTATCCAATTATTTTTCCATCCCTTCAAAATGCAAAGAACACCCCCTTCCTTTGTAGTTGCAGCACATTTAATGCGGGAAACAAACACTTCCTTTCATCGCGTAAGAAACCTCATGCTGCTACACTTCATTGCTTAGAAATTAGAGGTTTCTATCCTGGTTCTCACCTCTTGATAAAACTTTACACACAAAAAGTAGCACCAGAAAGAAGAGAACTATAGTATTTTTCTTATAGCTGTCACTGATCACCCTCAGTGATGTGTGATTAGATGTGAATTTTCATTTAAGTTGAAATTTCTTGTGAAATGCACAGAAAGAAATCCAAGTAACTTTATTTTAATCACACATTTTACTTTTGTCTAATTTGCTTCATTTCCTAGCATTTATTTTACTATATCTCTAAAACACAAAAAAGGCACAAGTTTGATTAGGTTTCCTCACAATTACGCGTAGCCAGATAAAATGCTGTAATGGTGAACCAAATGAGGTTGCCTCTTTCCTACCTGAACATCTGAAGAAACAGAAATGCCCTGAACTGAGTCTTTCAGCAAAACTGGACTTGTGCTTTTCTCCTCATCTGATGACATCCTGCACAAAGTCAGTCAGTAGAACAGTAGAAACTCAGCTTCACTTTCTATTTCCAGGACGTTCACTAATCTCTTTCACAGAAACACAGATACTGCTGTAGTGTTTACCTCAAGTAGGTGGGGGGAGAGCCCATGCAATGGGATAACCTGAAAGTGTCCTTGTTACATATACTGCTATAAGCATTGACTGAAAGGCATTTAATTGCTTTATCCAACCCATACTCAAAAACATGAAAAGACTTCAACTGACTTTGAGACTCAAACAAAACACGAATGACTGAGAAGCAACAATATCAGCAATTTTGCCATTCTACACTGGTTGAGTAAATGTTATGCCTAATATTCCATGTTACACAAAATATTTTACATTAAATATACGGTGCAACTACAATACAGTGATAGAGGAAAAAAATTATATATGGAGAGACTATAGAAACCTTAATTTATGAGCACAGTTCTATGTCAAAGCCTCCTTCTTAGTTGCAGTGTTTGGAGTTATATATCTTACTTCAGTACAAAATTCCTACAGAGGCATATAGGAATGCCTAAATTCTGCTCTGATTTTTTTTTCCCCTGGAAATACCACAATCCAGGCTAAGATGATGCCCTGAATGCTTACCATGCAGCATAAAAAATTTGTTAATGAATGAATGGCAGAGTGATATAGCTGCCTGATGAACATCGAAAGTAACCACGAGACACTTTTGAACAGAGAGCTGTTAGCTGAGAATAAGCCTGGGAAGAAGACCACTATAAATAACCAGATGAACAAAGTATTGGTATAGTGTAGCTAACAAGCATGCAAGTTAAAATAATTTTTAGACAGGCCTTTAAAACGGTCAATCATAATATTCTTAGCTGTTTTTTAAACAGATGAATTTTCTGACAGAAACATTATTTTTAAATTGCCAATTGTACTGATATTAAGTTGGCAGGAAATGTCCTCCTTAATGACCATCTTATTTCAAAATACTAAAAAAAAAAAAAAAAAAAAAAAGCAATAAACTCAGAGCGCTCTATATGGGAATAGAGATGGAAGTTAATTCATTCAGTTTTATGAGTTATTCCAGATACCGATTTGTCATGAACCATAGAAGACCTCTCTGCCATTTATGGCTTTCAGTATGCAGAATGGGAAGTTAGTGTCTGTGCTGATATTTTAAAAATGGCATAAACACAATTCTAAATGCTGAGATTTCCTACTGCCTAAGGTTCAAAAAACCTTTATTATCTCACTGCTTACTGCCTTCTTATGTTCTTTCAAAGGCCCCAAATTCTTCTTCAGTAAATCAAACCATGTGCTTTATAACTCACAGTTTCTCAGTTAGTGGGTCTCAAGCAGTCCAGAAGTCCTAGAGATATTCAGATGTGCTCACATGCGTGTTGGTGAGACAAAGGATCAGTTAATTACCAGGTATTCATAGAAACAGGAAGAGTGTAACAAATTACAAACACTGCTCTCTTCATCAGCCCATTTAACAAAACTACCTACCACCAATTCTTATAATTAAACACGAAGCCACTTGAGTTTCACATGACTCTGAAGCGTCTAATGAAGTGGAAGGAAAAGTTTGTTCATTAATTTAAGGCCACTGCCCTGACTTTCAGCCTTCTGAAACTCTTAACGCTCAGTTTAGCATATATAGCTCTTTGTGTATCATTGAAACTATGTTTGAGTTTGTGGTTCTTCAACTCAGCTGCTTTCTTTCACACAAACAATGTTATCTCTCCATTTCATGCCACTTTCCAAGCTTAAAACTGCAGCTCAGCTATCTGAAGTCACTTTATAGGAGTCACAATCTGCTCAAGCTCAGTGTGTCTGCCTTCTCTGTCTATCCCTTTTCTTTATTCCTCTGGACTAGACCTCTACCATGTGCACCAGAATTCTAACCCGACTGTCTTTACTAACTTGAAAATCACTTCACATTACAAATAGCACACTTCTTAAATTTTCAGCTTTCCTCACAACACTTCTATTTTCCCCATCAACATCTCTGGTGTTCTTGCCTGCAGTCCAACCTGACATTCTGACTATTGCAAAGTCCAGCACAAATACCAGTAAACCCAGAATTCTAGAAAACTGCTCATATACAGAACAGCCAAAACTACTGTAAGATACATACAATTCTTTTAAGCTGATGTTTGCACATGCCATTGTCACCTCATGCTAAAAATAAGTTATCTGCCTTGATCTGATTAAGAGAACACACGGCAAGTTTCTAAGAGAGATATTTACCATGGCATACGAAGACATCAGTAAACTGATTTGCTGAGGTGCAAATCACGAAATGCAAGGAGGCTACCGAGAACTTCATGGTTATCTCGTGCCTCTCATCTTCCCCAGGCGTCTGCCAGGACACTTCTGACCACACCAAAGCAAGGCTCCTGCTAACAGCACTAAGTTAACATGAAACCGTTAAGTGTATGACCGCAGTGCTAAGGACAGCTACTTACAGAAACAGCCCTCAGCTTTACAGATCTCTCATTTGTCTCATCGCGGCCGTTCACGCCACTAATTCCGAACTATTTGAGCCCCATGAGACTTCTGCCTTGGCAGCCTGCTCGTTACCTAGGGTGCTGCTTTCCGACGAGCCTCTCACCCAGGGAAGAGGTGTACTTCCGGAGGCCCTTTAACTTACACATATGAAGCGGTACCACTCAAACCCGGCGCCTGCAGTGCCGATTGCCCGCTGCGGCCGCCTCAGCTGCAAAGTAAGGCCAAGCCGCGGGGCGTCACGCAGCAACACGGTGGCACGGCCGGGCAGGAACACGGCCGAACAAGTCAGGAAAAGGAATCAAAACTTCGTACGTGAACGCATCCCCTTTTTTGTCCTGCTACAGACTGGGCCTCTAAGGCCGCCGGGCCGCCTCCCGCCTGCCCTCTCACCTGCGGACAACGGTCGGAGCGTCCGCCGGGCGCAAGGGTTTCAAACTACCGAGGCGGAAGAAGAAACGCCTCTCTGATAGGTTCAGCCGGCTTCTGCAAGACACTCTCTGATTGGACATCTTGGCGGAAAAATAGCCAATTAGAGAGCTCGGCCTGAGAAGATTGGGAGTGAAAAGCCGTCCCGCCCCTCAGCTGCGACGCGTCACCCTTTGCCGGTTCCTGCCTGTCAGCGGTGCCGCCTGCTGATTGGCCAGCTCCGTTCCCGGGGCTGGGGCGCGGGCCGTGGGTGGCCGTTGGTGGGGGGCGGTGCTGAGGGACGGGCGCCGTGAAGGGGGCAGCTGTGCGGTGCGGGACTCCGGGGGTCCTTGGTGTTGCAAGCTCTGTGGTCTTGCTTGGTGCCTGCTGGTGAGCGCCGTAGGTGGCTCGTGTGGGCCTGTTAGTGCTGGGATGTGTAGGGAGCAATGCCAGCCCAATAGCTTGTCTAGCCGTGGTGAAGGGAGCTCAGATAGGTACCCCGCGTTGGGGAATTGCTGCTAAAAGAATCATGGAATGGCTTGGGTTGAAAGGGACCATAACGGTCATTTATTTCCAATCCCTTGCCATGGGCAGCATTGCCACCACCAGATCAGGCTGCCCAGGGCCCCATCCAGCTTTGTTGGAAATATCCAAATAATTTTCCAGGATAGTATCTCCGATAAAGCAGATTTTATTTGCAGTTGCAATGGCGGGCCAGCAGGAGCGCACACAGAAAACACCGGTCATAACTTTTGGATGCCTGCTTTACAACATGAAAGTAAGCATAAGCTCTTGTTTAATTACCCCCTAGCATTTGTGCCCTTAACTCTGGATCGTTGTTCTGGTCATCTGTCTGTCCTTGCATAGACATAAGCTTGGAAGGAGGATAGAGTGGAGTATCTTGGAGCCTGCATATGGCATTCTAACATTCCCACAGAATGGGACAGTTCTGCTTTGCGTAAAGGCCCTGGCTCCTTGAAAGCTTGTTAAATGTATTTCACTTTTGCTGGCCTAATGAACAACCTTACAACATGTTTCCCAGCTCAGAATACTATACCCACATTGTTTAGAACATTTAAAGTCTATTGCAGCCTTTGTGAGAAAGAATTTGTCACATTATTTGGTAACTATATTTCTAAAATATATTGCTAATATGTATATGGTATTTCTACTTTTCACATCAGCTATTTCTAAGGATGTGCTGCAGCTACTTTAGGTCGCCCTTTTCAATATTCAATGCAGAAACAACATTTTATCCCATTCCCACAGCCTGGTCTTAAGTGCCCCCAGAGACAGGACGTCCACAATCTCACTAGGCAACCTATGACAGTGCCTCACTGCTCCCAGTCAAAAATTTCTTCCTCACATCTAACCCAAAGCTCCCCTCTTTCAGTTAAAATCATTCCCTCTCGTGTTCCCACTATCGGAACATGTAAAAAGATAGTCCCTCTCCTGCTTATATGTACTGGAAGTTCTCCCTAGAGTCTTCCCCAGGCTGAACAGCCCCAGCTCTCTCAGCCTGTTCTTGTAGGGGTGATTTTCCATTTTTGAGGCCCTCCTCTGGACCCTCTCCAACAGCTCTGCATCCCTGCTGTGCTGGGGGCCTCAGACCTGGACGCAGTACTCCAGAAGGGCCTCACGAGGGCAGAGCAGAGGGGGACAATCACCTTCTTTCTGGCCTCTCCTCCTCTACCTTCTGGGCTGTTAAGCACGCTGGTGGCTCCTGTTAAGCTCAAGTGTCGAATATGTTTAGGCCGTGGTAGAAAGGTGTCTGATTGTTAGTGTCAGCAAGCCACGTGCTGGGTAACATTGAACAACAGCCGTTGCGTAGATCCCTGGGGAGAATTTTGTTGCAGTTACCTCTGGGCAGTAGTAAGTAGAAATTCAACACCAAATTTTACAGGCTTTTCTGTCTGGCTCCAGGAATCAGAGAGCCCTTCTGTCTGTTTGCCTCCATTTATCCTGACACCATCTTAATTGCTCCTTTTGTAATGTGTGCTGTGACACAGAAAATCCTTTCACAATAATCTACAGCATACATCTGTACCATCTGGTACTCCAGGGACACAAACCTCCTGGTCAAGTTCTGTAATATGTGAGTGTACTTTATATTACACCAAAATTTTGCCTGGTAACATGAGAAGGACAGCACAGACATAGCAAACAATACACAACTGCAATTTATAATTTCCCCTAATTTTTTTTAGTAAGCAACGTGCATATGTTCCAGAATCTTTTGCACCTATGAAAGAGTTAACTCAGGAAATTATCAGAAATACCACCTCTCTTGGAGGCTTTAAGTTCTTCCACAGAAAGCCTTTTATGTAATAAAAGGACTCCTTTAACCTCATTTTCCAAAACCTCTTGGCTACTGCAGCATCCTCTTAATTGACAATTTCACCTGAAGCGAAGCTTCACGGAGTTGAAGTGGGTAATGTGAGGTACTTGTGCTTTTACAGACCACTCTTAGGCTTAAGCTGTGCAGAACCTGACCAAAAGCAAGATTTCAATTCCTTTTTCTACTTCCCGTACTGAAGTGGATGACAGTGTCTAATTTAACCAATGAGTGGAAGGTTTTCCAGAACCTTCTTTCAGCACATTAGAAAATACTAAAGCTTTTTCTTTCAAAGAAACTGAAAGGAATTGTGTTAAGCAGTTACACCAATCTTTTCCTCACTGTGTAAGACATACTAGTGCTAAAATATGTACTTTCTAGATCATCTTTTAAAAACATAACAAAGCCAGTCTAGTATCTAGATAGATGAATAGTTTTAAAATGCACTGATCATGATTTACTACAACTAGTAGGTGGGTAGAAATATTATTTAACAGATTTTTTTCAGAGATTTCCTGATGAGTCTTTAATCATGATATCTATTGTGTATATTTTTCACTTTTTTTTATATCTTGTCTATTTTTATATATATTACAGTGTTCCCTGTTGTATTTGTGATGTGTTCATGTATTTCTTTGATGCAGAAACCGCAAGCTTAGCACTAATCACAACCAAGCGTCAGATACCTGTAAATATAAAACATTTACTTACCTCAGCCATTCCTCTCAGACAACAAACAAAATCAGAATTAACAGAAAGCAGTGCCTTTTATGAGTCTTTGTACTAGTAATCTACACATCGGACATCTGTTAGCAGGTATTCAGTCTTTCTTTTCTAAGGATTTAATGAGAGGTACTTATTTCACTAGTATTAAATGCATTAGCAGTAGGCACTTGCCAATATGAAACTTTCCTTTAGCCTAAAAATTCAAGTAGCAAGGCAAACTTCCCGTTTATTTTTTTCCTAAATTTCTAAATTTATAGGTAGGAGTGACCACGGTATGAATGAATTTGCTCCATATGGGCTTTATTGAACTCAGTGGGGCCTATGGAAAGAAGACAGAGTGTGTTATCTATAGAAATGATACCAGTATCTGTTTAAGTGCAGTTTGTAGAAATATTTGAAATTAGGAATTGGAAGAAGCATCATCAGGCGGCTATTTGTAACTATAACATCTGGTAAGATCCACATGGCTGTGATAAGCAAAAAACTCA
This sequence comes from Centrocercus urophasianus, assembly GCF_019232065.1. Classification (NCBI taxonomy): domain Eukaryota; kingdom Metazoa; phylum Chordata; class Aves; order Galliformes; family Phasianidae; genus Centrocercus; species Centrocercus urophasianus. The sequence continues at coordinate 3,206,471 of NW_024884811.1, forward strand.
GTCTGAGTGACTCTTCATTATTGTGCAGTCAATGTATTTTTTTAAGGCTCATGAAGTTGCTTGTTTTGGTTAGTTTCCAGAAAAGTAGAGTGAAAGACTCTGTTTACTGGTGGACTATTGTAAGCATGTGTGATATATCATGGTTTCAGAGAAACATCTCTGTCTGTCTGTCAGTCTGTTTATTTATTTATTTGTTTATTTTCCTCGCACTATTACTTTGTTTGAATGCTAATTTGAAGGCAACACTCAGCTGTAGTCATATCTAGGTGAGCAATGCTTGCACCAAAGCAAAGTGTAATCAATTTTCCCTTGCCACATCTGGCTTTAATGCAAAGTTCTAGATGACATAGGATTTTCTAATAATCCAAAATGTTCATCCTCTTAATTTATTGTTTGTTTGATAATTGAAATGAAGTCAAATGTAGAACTGTTGCATTGTTTTGAAATCACTGTTATTGGTTAATGTTTCAGCAAGGCTTGTATTTGTCCAGTATGCAAGTAAAATGGAGCACAAGTTCACATTGTTTCTTACCCAGCAGTGCAATATACAAAGCAGAGATACATGCTTTTTCTGATTCTAATCTGTATTGAACACTGCTGCTGTAAAAAGTACGAAGTGCATTCCTGCATAAAAGTGTTCTTGAAATAAAATGTAAGGCATAGCCTTTAAATATGTGCTTAGTCTTTAGTCCTGTGCCTTTGGGAAAATGCAGACATTTGAAAATTGAAGAAGATTGCGATGAGTACTCAAACCAATCTTTGTGATGCAAACATCTACTGCTACTTTGTAATTAGATGGATAAAAAGCAAAGGAGATCAAATGGTATAAAGCTGATTACTGGTATAAAGAGATAATTGTAAATAGTTAGAGAGAGTGCAATGAAATGACAGTAATTACCCTACTCCCACACTTTGGGTTTTATAAAGTATCTGATAAAACCTTATGTTGAAACTTTCTGCTTCTTAATTGTGTATCTGAAATACTACTCATCTTTAATGTTGGATTCTATAACAAAAGACAAAGGACAATTATTTTCACGGAAGGAGGGAGAATTTTCCATGCTTCTGTGACCACTTATGTTCATATGCTGTTCTAGCCAAGCAAAAGCCGTAGCAGCATTTGGAGCCAGGAAGAGTACAGTCGTGTGCAGACTGAGAACTTGTGTTGAGTTGGCTGTCTGTGAGGAAAAGGAGGAGAAGAGAGTCAGGGAAAAGGAGGTCAAATAAATTTAGTAGCACCAGTGCATTCATGAATACACATCCCTTTGTTCTTTGAAGTAGTTTTTGAAGGAGTCAAAGTGCGAAGTAAGCACACTTTACATGTTATATTCATGAATATTCAGTGTTGTCCATAATTTTATATCTGTTGAAATTTCTCAGTTGTTTGTTTTTGTTGTATGTTTTTCTTCACATATCTACTGTAATTACTGTGATGGAAAAACAGATACTTTGTTATAAGTCAAGTGTAGATACTGGACTTTCACTCTTCTAGGCTAAATAGTTATCTGGTTACTATGTGAACACAAGATTTGTTTTGTCTCATGTACACTGTTAGACATAGCCCTGGGTCTCCAGGTGGACTTGTGTCTTCTATAGATCAGTATTGTCACCTCTCTTCTGTGCCACGAGTCCACATGTCTCAGACAGAAGCATCAAGTGTCTGGAGATGAAAAGCCAGATAGATGGCAATGAACTGCATCTTTTTGGGCCTTACATTCAAAGGTCAGTCATATGTTGGCTCCTGCTTTGGGGAAAGAGGCCTTCATAAATGCATGGACCAAGGCCGTTCCTTTCCCCTCATGGGAACTGAAACATTATGAATAGCTGATCGGCAGACCATCATTTCAGTATTCAAGTAGTTTTTTTGTTGTTGCAATTAAAATAAAGAAACGCTTTTCAAAATATCTCAAAACATTACTAAATCAAAATTCTAATTTTAGTTAAGAAACAATCGCTGAAGATGATGGGTATGGGAAATGTTTATGTTTGTGCCATAATTTGTTAAGCAGCTGTCAACAACTGATATCATTTTCTGGTGATGATAATAATCACAGAACAGCCCAGGTTGGAAGAGACGTTGAAATATCATCACTTACAAATTTTCATTGAAAAAGAGAGACTAGATGAGGTAATCTAACATCCTGCCTAGTTGCATCTTGAAATACTGAAGTGATGTGAAATCTGCCATGCCTTTGTTGAGGTTGTACCACTCTTTAAGTACTGGAATACTGCAATGAGCTTAGAACCTTCTCTAGCATGAAAATACCTAACTCCTTTAGCTTTTCCTCTTAGGGCAGGTTCTCCAGCCTTGGATCATCTTCATGGTCATACTTTGAACTCTAGCATGTCTTTTTTGATCTGTGGAGACCAGGTACTTAATGTGTGTCCTGATAATTGCTGAGAAGAGTGGGATAATCACATTTCTTTCTTTGCTAGTAATGACCCTGCAGTTGCAGCCCAGCGTTCGATTTGCCTTTGTGGCTACAGTGATGCACTGCTGACTCCTGTTCATCGTGTTTGCCAGGACTGCTAGGTACTTTTCAGCAAAGCTGCTCCCCAGCAACACAAATCCTAGACTGTGCAGGGCTCTTTGGTTACCCCTTCCCAGGTGCAGAACAGTGCATTCATCCTTGTTAAATTTCACACTTATCTTACTTGCTCCCTCTTACAGCCTGTCTAGGTCTCCCAGGAAGATGACTCATCTTTCTTCTGATGTGTCCACTTCACCATCCACCACCTGGATTAGTGTCATTTCCAGTCTTGTTGACTGCTTGCAGTCCCATCATCTGCATAATTCATGATGATATTAAACCATTGGGGTTTAAAATGAGTCCCTGGGCAACCCCACTAGTGACAGGTTTTCAATCTAAGTTAAAAAATGTTGATCACCACCCTCAAAGTGTGGTCTGTTTTCTTATTAATTAGACATCAACCATCCATTCTATTTCTTGCTAGTTTTAACAATCATATCCTCATAATTTCTGAATTCCTCGGAGTTAAAAAGATTCTACCAACTCTCCCTCCATCCACCAACCTCTTGTAGAAATTCTGCTCTGGATATTTCATTTGTGATATAATGGTCAGTGCATATTTAAAGTATGTATGCTTCTCAGAGAAGACTTGTAAGTTGAGAGGTTGAAAATAGTCTGGAATTTAATACTGTATGAAAATGTATTTGCCTTTGTTTTTGTTTTTGGTTTTTTGTTTGTTTGTTTTGTTTTGTTTTTTTTTCCCCACAGAAGTATCAGCTTATAGCTTTACAGGCACTTACAGGATAGCATTTGTTGAAGGGCCTGTAGATATTGTAGGCCTGGTGAATGTGTTCATTTATACTTAAGAGTTTCTCCTGGGGAATCTGAATTATTTTTCACTGGAGTAAGCTTTTCCACATCAGCCAGTCAGTCATCCACATCAGTGACAGAACCTATCATGACTACAGTTATGAATGGATTTTGCATGAATTGCAAGAAAGATTTTCTGCTGTAATGATTAACTGGCATGTTAGATACTACTTTTCAGTCACATGGAAACAGAGCCACTATTAAAACGCTGAGCATATATATCAGTATATCCCTCTGTTTTCAAGCCTCTAATTTCTCTAAATGGTGCTACACAGGAAACCAAACCTATAGGCTTTGTCTAAGTGTAAGGAAATGCTTTCTGCAAGACTGATCTTTCTTTTAGCAGACTCCCTCGTCCCCCCACCGCAGGCTAGAGAAATATTAGCAACTTCTGCTGTGTTTTGTGTTTGGTGAAGTAATAGAACACCAGCTGATTAAAAGGAGGATGCTTCAATCTTTTTTTTTTTTTTTTTTTTTACTGTTCTGAATATTTAAAAATTGGAATGGACAAAACTTGACTTTCCTTACTTATATTCAAAATTCTGTGTCTGTATTTGACTTCAGCAGTCAGCTCTTGTTCTGGGGCACAACAGTTACTGAAATACTCCAGAGACATAATAAAATATTTAAGATCAGTGCATTCTGTTTGTATTTTTAGTGATTAAGTGAATTGTTTCATTGCAAGCTTCTGAACTGACAAAAACCATAAGTCTGATAATGTTTTAGAATGCAGTGAAAATTCTGGATAACCAGAACAGCACAGTGAGCCATGGAAATGACTCCACAATGGGTGCAAAAATGATCTTTTAATAATTTTGTCAGAAAGAACTTTAAATATTTCTGTGGTTGCAGTATTTTTCTTCTTGTAAGCTGTAGAGAGCAAGTGATCAGTAAAATTATTTCTCATTGGAAATCAAAAGATCAGAAGGAATCTAGATTATAGATTATAGATTAATCTAGAATTTAGGAATCTAAAGATGTTCCAGTGGCAGGGTGCACATGTACAACTTATTTACAGTGACATATGCTGCTTCAGCAGTGAAACACAACTGTGCTATAGAGTATTGAAAGACCATAATAAAATGCAACATATCAGCATCTTTCAAGACTACCATTAAGGCTGTCCATAAGTCTGCTACTGAAAATCACATTTGAAGAAAGAAGATTGTTTTTTTCTTTGTAAGTGTTCCTCACAGAAGCATAGAAGGTTTTAAAGGAGCGTTAAAATGTATTTCATACAGAAGTCTGCAGAAAACAGTTGGCAGCAATTAAAGTGTTTTCTATGAAAATAAGTAAAAGGCTTTCAAGGCTTAATTATATTAATGATCTGTTCCTAAGGAAAACAAGATGTTTATGTGTAAAGATTGTTGTGCTAATTGCAGACTTTAAAAAAAATCTAAGCACTGTACTTCCTTTACCACTTCTTTTGCATGAAGGACTGCTAGGTAGGTTCTTTGAATGATGTTCTCATTATGAAGTACAGATTTGTTTGCCAAAGTACTTGAAGAAAAGCTTAAAATGGTCAATGTGAAGCGGGCTTTTGTCGTTCCTCTAGGAGCAGCCCATTGTGTAACAGTCATCATGTTTCAGCATCTCTCTTCTGCAGCACCTTATGGCAGGATCAATACTTTAGTTGCTGACAGCTGTATACGTATATTAGCTTTACAGCCGGCATGCCTCCAGACCCCATAGCTGTGTGACAGCCTGTACCTATCGCACCATCTCCCCTTTCTCTGGCAAGTTCTGTAGTCACTGTGCTTGCCTGCTGCACATCTTTGTAGGCAAAAGGGTAATTTCTTCCCTTGGAGCTGTATTCTGAAGCCATGAGTCAGCAAACAGGGAAGCTGACGACATTGCCGGGATGTACCACGCAGAGATGAGCTTCTGCAGTGACGCAGCCTTTGTTCATCAGAAGTCAGCAAGGATTTTTACATCATCTCTACGCCAGGTGGCAACACATCGTGCTGCTCTGATAGAGAGCTGGACTAAAAGTAACGCTTCTAATACACAGCAGGCTGTAAAATTCAGCCAGTGCAGAAAGATCAGATTTAGATGCTGAATCATTACCTGTTCATATCCTCTCCGCTCCCCAGGCTTCTTCATTTAGTCTGAGAAGAGCTTTGCCATTTTAAAGGGCTACGGGAACTATGCTATCAGTTCGAGAAGATTTTCTTCAAGAGATATCACAACATTCAGCTGTAGGATAGTTTTCTGGATAAGTTCAGGGATTGAGTATGCTGAAACTTGAGCTTGTGTATCCTGGTATTTATATCATAAAAATGCTGAAAAGATGGATGGAATGCCATTAATTGAAACTAAGAAAGTAATTTAATTAGATGTTGTAATAGTAAACATCAATGATACCTTTTTAAGTTTTAAAGAGAATCACTGGCATTTAATTTCAGATCCCAAATATTGTACATTACTGTAGCTTTTTCTTTCAAAATTTCTGGCATCATGTTTGTGTATCAGAGCACCAGCAATCAAAGAGGTTCCTGGAATGTGTTGATAACTTCCTCTTCGAAGTGGTACAGGAACCCATGAGAAAAGTGCTCACCAGTGAGGAGGGGCTGATGAGTAGCATGAAACTCAATGGCAGCATGACCATGAAATGATGGAGTTCAAGATCCTTAGAGCATCAAAGAGAGTGCGTAACAGAAATGCTACTCTGGGCTTCTGGAGATTATGATTTTGACCTCTTCAGGGAACTGCTTGTCAGGGTGACATGGGATAAAGCACTGGAGGGAAGAGGGGCCCAAGGAAGCTGGTCAGTACTTAAGGACCATCTCCTCCAAGTCCACAGAATCACAGAATCACAGAATAGCTGTGGAAGGGACCTCAAGGATCTCCAACCTTCCTGCCACATGCAGGGCAACCAACCTCCATAATCAATACTGGACCAGGCTGCCCAGGGCCCCATCCAATCTAACCTTGAACGCTTCCAGGGATGGTGCATCCCAGCTCAGATGCTGTTCATTGCAAGAGAGAGAAAGGCAGACAAGAATGCCAGGATGCTTCTGTGGATCAGCTTCTGGATTTATGTAAGAGCAAAAAGAAAGTCTATGGGGAGTGGAAGCGGGAACAGGTTACCTGAGAGGACTACAAAGAAGTTGTCCAAGCAGCCAGGGATCAGGTTAGGAAAGCTGAAACACATCCAGATTAAACACAGCCAGGCACTTAGAGGGGAACAAAGAGAAATTGTGCAGGTGTATCACTGATTAAAGGAAGTCCAGAGGAGGTTGGGCCCTCTCTGGAAGGAAACTGGAGTTCTGGTCATGAGGGATATGGATAAAGCTGAGGTGGTGATTGACTTCTTTGCTTTAGTCTTCACTGGCCTGTGCTCTAGCCACACTGCCCAAGTTGCAGAAAGCACAGATAAGAATGGGGAGAAGGAAAATCTGCCCAATGTAAGCAAAGATCAGGCTCATGACAATCCAGGTGCACAAGTCCATGGGACCCAAAGAGATCCAATCAAGGATTTTGAGGTACCTAGCAAATGGAGATGCCTACCTGCTATTCATCATATTTGAAAGGTCATGGCAATCTGGTGAAGTTCCCACTGACTAGAAAAGGGGAAACATAACCCCCATTTTCAAGAAGGGAAAAAAAGAAGATCCAGGAAACTACAAGCCAGTCAGTCTTGCCTCTGTGCCCTGTAAGATCATGGAGCAGATCAGCAGATCCTCCTGAAGGCCTTACTAAGGCACATGGAAAATAAAGATGGGGTGATTGGTGGTAGTCAACATGGCTTCATCAAGGCCAAGTCATATCTGACAAACTTGGTGGCCTTTTATGATGGAGTTACAGTGTCAATGGATAAAGGAACGGAAGCTGATTTATCTACTTGGACTTGTGCAGAGTGTTTCACACTGTCCTGCCTGACATCCTGGTTACCAAATTGGAGAAAAATGAATATGATGGCTAAGGATTTGGCTGGATGATCACGCTCAGAGACCTGGGGTCCACTGCTCAGCATAATTGCGAGGCTGATATCAGCTGTCTGTAGAAGGCCTTGTCAGCTTCCTAGTTCTGATCCAGCAGCCTGTAATAGACACCCACAACAGTGCCACCCATGCCAGTCTGCCCCTTAATTCCCACCCACAGTCTCTGAACCCGCTCCTCATCCAGCCCTGGACAGTACTCCATGCATTCCAGTTGCTCTCTCACATAATGAGCAACTCCACCACCTCGCCTTGCTGGCCTGTCTTTCCTGGGAAGGACACAGCCATCCACGACCACATTCCAGCCATGTGATCTGTCCCACCAGGTCTCTGTAATTGCCACCAGATCTCAGGGTGGAGGCCAGTCATAAGCAGTGTCCCCCAGAGGTCGGTCTTGGGTCCGGTCCTCCGCAACATCTTCATCAATGACACAGACAAAGGTGCCGAGTGCACCTTCAGCAAGTTTGCAGGTGACACCAAGCTGAGCAGTGCAGGCAATACATTGGGAGGAAGGGAAGCCATCGAGAGGGACCTGGACAGGCTGGAGAAGTGGGCCCATGAAAACCTAATGAGGTTCAGTAAGGCCAAGTGCAGGGAGTTGCACTTGGGTAGGAGCAATCCCAGGTATTTATACAAACTGAGGGCACATCTCCTTGAGAGCAGCCCTGCGGAGAAGGACTTGGGGATCCGGTAGATGGGAAGCTGGACATGAGCCAGCAGTGTGCGCCCGCATCTCAGGAGGCCAACTGTGTTCTGAGCTGCATTAAAAAGGGGTGGCCAGCAGGGAGAGGGAGGTGATTGTCCCCCTCTACTCGGCTCTTGTGAGGCTCCATCTGGAGTACTGCGTCCAGGCCTGGGGCCTCCAGTACAGGAAGGACATGGAGCTCTGGGAATGGTCCAGAGCAGGGCAGCTAAGATGATCAGAGGGCTGGAGCACCTGTCCTATGAGGAAAGGTTGAGGGACCTGGGCTTGTTTAGTGTGGAGAAGAGAAGGCTCCAGGGAGACCTCATTGCAATCTTCCAGAACTGCAAGGGAGCATATAAACAGAAGGTGGAACAGCTGTTTACAAGGATGGATAGTGCTAGGACAAGGGGGAATGGTATTAAGCTGAGACAGGGGAGGTTTAGGTTAGATATTGGGAGGAAGTTTTTCACACAGAGGGTGGTGATGCACAGTTTGCCCAAGGAGTTTGTGGATGCCCCATCCCTGGAGGCATTCAAGGCCAGGCTGGATGTGGCTCTGGGCAGCCTGGTCTTGTGTTTGGCGACCCTGCACGTAGCAGGGGGGTTGAAACTCGATGATCATTGTGGTCCTTTTCAACCCAGGCCATTCTATGATTTTATGATTCTATGATACAAATGGAGATCATTGACATGTGGCATTCCTCAGGCATCGGTACTGGGATCAGTGCTACTTAACATCTTTGTCAGCAGTATGGACACTAGGATTGAGCGCAATCTCAGCAAGTTTGCAGATGACTCCACGCTGAGTGGTACAGTTGACATGGTAGAGGGAAGGGCTGCCATCCAGAGGGATCTGAACAGGCTTGAGAGGTGGGCCAACCTCATAAAGTTTAGCAAGGACCAAGTGCAAGGTCCTGCGCCTGAGTAGGGGAAATATCAAGCACAAAGATAAGTTAAGTGGAGAATGGCATGGGAGCAGCCCTGCTGAGAAAGATTTGGTGATGGCAGCTGATGAAAGGCTCACAAAGAGCCAGCAGCATGTGCTTGCAGCCCAGAAGGCCAACCATATCCTGGGTTGCATCAAGAGAAGCATGACAAGGTCGAGGGAGGTGATTCTGCCCCTCTACCCCTCTTGTGAGATCCCACCTGGGTTACTGAGTCCAGTTCTGTAGCCCCCAAAACAAGATGGACATGGAGGTGCTGAATCGTGTCCAGAGGAGGGCCATGAAGATGATCAGACGGCTGGAGCACCTCCTGTTGGTAATTAGGTGAGAGATGAGTGTAGTAGGGCTTGTCAGACTTCAGCTCTCAGTAAAAATACATGAAAAGCAATATAAGAGTTCTTTTAAAATTTAAATGATATATTCTGTTCGTACAACAGATGTAAAAAGCAAAATGTAACTGTGGTTAAATAGAAGTTTGTGAAGCAATTAAAATGCAAATGAGTAAATTGACAAATGAGACATTTACAGCAGACAGAACTGTGAAAGAAAATGAGAAAATAAAGGATATATAGGAAAAATGATATCGAGAATATCTGACCCATGAAAGTAAACAGTAATTATATTGGGACACTTTTCCAGTAAGAACATTCTTAATTTCTCAGATTTCACTTAAGGTTCTTTTAATCATGTGTGAACTACAGTTCTATATATACTAGCACAAGATGTGAAAGGTCATATTACCTTCAATCCCACTGTTGTCTGGTTTTCTTTCTCATAAATATATATTTTCTTTGTCTAGTTTTAGTTTTGATCAGTTTTGATATTTCCCACTTACTTTAGGTAGATGGTAAATCTAGTTTTGCCAAAACCAAGAATATTTTATTTCATTTTTTTTTGTTTTTATCTATGTGTTTCTTCCCTATGAGAAAGTTTATTTACTCAGTATTACCAAGAGCTACAATCACTCATGTTTTCCTTTTTTCCTTCTTAAAGATTACAGAATATACACTTCCCAGCATGTTGAATGAGTACAGATGGCTCTTCTATTTGTAGGCAAAGAACAGTGCACTTGTAATAAATTTGACCTAGAAGAAGAAAGCAAAGGGAAACAAACAACTGTTTGCTTTGATGGTATTGTGGTAGAATATGGAAGACTTGAGTAACAGGTTTTTTTAAATGTGTGAACATAAAAGTAGTTACAGTCTCAGATCTGGTATAATATAGAAAGACAGAAGTGACATATGGAAATTGGCATTCAGCTGAAGTGAACTGCTTATATTCAATTACATATCTATTAATATAAAGACTGTAACTTAGAACACCTTTATCAATATTAAATTTCTCTACCATCAGGCTCATGCTCACTAAAGCATGAGTGTCCTTTTGGCTTGCCTAGGCTGCATTTAGTAAATAGAAACTGTCTTGGGCCACATATACATAAGTTGCTCCAAAAGTTATGTCTCCTCTTTATTTCCATGGAAATGACAACAAAGAGCACAGTAACACTATTTGAGAGAACAAATTCTGAACTACAAAACACTGTTTTTCAGCACAGTCACCACCATTAGCTATGTGTCAGTGATGAAAAAGAGTCTGGATGCTGTGCTCATAAGAATCTGCACCAGTGAGGGTGACCTAATGTCACTACTGCTGAAATGCACCACTGTCTTGCTCCAGTTTATCAGAGGGAGAGTAGATTCTTTGATATACGTATACCCAATGTGAGATTAAGAAACAACAGTTCAAATGTCGTCCTACCAGTTTCTTACAGATTTTAATCAATCAGGGAGATGGGGAAGGAGAGAAGAGTGATAGAAAAGATAGGAAATAAAAGCAAGGAGTCTTTGTAGGAAGCAAGGAGTCTTTGTAGGATGGAGACAGTCAACACCATGGGTCCAGTGTGGCTCATAGTTCAGTCATTGATCTTCAGTAGTGGTGGGTTGTCAGGTGTTGTTGTTCCAGTGATGATGACAACTGTGACCGACTTTCCAGTGGTAGTATGAACTTATTTCTAAGTCCAAAGTGGTTGAGTCAGCTCTCTTTGGAGGGCAGCTTCTGGCTTTTGGATCTCAGCAGAAACTCCTTTTGTTCCCTTCTTCCTGACCTTGCCATGGAGGTGCCAACTTGTATCTTGTTTTCACAGAATAAAATCCCCCAGTCTCCCATAGCAAGCTGGAATTATTTGGTCCCAGGCCAGATCTTCTGCCAGTAAATAGTCCTGAGCACTCTCTTCCAAAGGCAAATAGCTCAGAAGAAATGCTTTCAAATGTGAAATTGTCCACACTGTGATGTTGACTGCCACTTGGCAACACTCACCTCTCATTTTCTACGTAAGTGAGAGTCTTATCATAAGAAATGCCTCAGAAAGCAAGCAAAGGATTCATACAACCACCTGCTGCCTTACTGTGCTCACATTCACTATTTGTTCTCCATCGTGATTCAGCAAGCACTCGTGAAAGTCAATGGGTGCAATTTTTTCTGCATGGAGGAATTGAGTGAAACACCTTTGTTTCATATGCATTTCCATGTCAGACGCCACTTTGTCAGACTGCCCCTCTGCTGCCACCTGTCACACAGCAACAACATGTAATAGAACATTTGTGGCAAGGTTCAACCTCTGCAGACAAGCCACGATATTCGCCTCTGATCTTCTGGACCAATATGATAAAACAGAAGGCATTGCTTTCAGAGCAGCCCTTGCAAAATATGTAATATTATCAATATATAAGTAACAAAACATTTTAATTTTTAATATTTTTCTTAAAATGTTAAAAACAAAGAAAGAGAGAGGAAGAAAAACATAAAGCAGATGGGATATTTGACCACTTTTTGTGAAATTAACACACCAGTCTGATTCGATGGCAGTGGCCACAATTCTTAGTGAGCTCTCAAGATGTTATCGGAGATTTTTGATGAAATTTTACTTTTCGAGTACTTCATCCTTGACAGTAATTGTTCAAAATGTGAACCAAAAAGCAGTGGCACTATTAGGAAGTGAAGGATATTTTTCTCTACTAAGATATGAATTATGGAAGTTCAGTGAGGAGTCAATCAGATTTTTAGTTGAATTGGATTGGAATGCTATACATCTCATTTGAAAATCTGCAGGTCATGCATATATATAACTGAAAATTGTCTTGCAGAGGCAAATCAATGATTTTTTTTAGGCAATCTTGAAATCCCAAGCTGAGGGTTGACAGGCCAAAAGGATGAGATGCCATCCAAAGAGATCTAGACAGGAGTGAGCAGGAAAGCATGGCTGCATATTCTTCACTATTTGGAGCCCTGTGTTTTGCCAATGCATCAAACGTATACTGGAAAGCTGTTAAGAAGTGTGACTGTTTTAGTCTGGATAAAGACAGAAGCCAATCAAAAGCAGCCAAACAACCTCTCTCTCTCTCTCTCAAAAAAAAAAAAAAAAAAAAAAAAAAAACAAAAAAAAAAAAGGGGGGTGGAGAGGAAGAGAATGGGTGTTCCATGCCAGTCTAGAAGGCATTGTAAGTATTCATGACTAGATTCTGCTTGTGCGAACTAAGTTATAAAACTCAGATTTGTTTCTGAGCTAGTAGTCAAAATTTCCCTTCTTCCCAATGGAGAGAAGCAGAGAAACATTGAGTGTTTATAATGTGTGGTTGATTTCAATCATAAAGTGGAAAACTAAAACGTGTTATGGGACTCTAGTGAGTAGTTCAGACAGATATCTAAAGCTAGGTAAGAAATATTCCATATTTTGTGATGTGTAGAAGTATGCATGCCCTTCCCATGCAGTTTTGCTGGAAAAGGGGAATAAAAGGGGAGCAAACAGATTCATGCTCAGGAGACAAAATATTCATGATCTATTTTTCACCATAATGTTACACTGGGGCATTGATCACAATGGCTTCTTTAGCTTAGCAGAATTGTATTTACATTTATTGACTTTTGAAACAGAGGAGTTTTCACTTGGAAAGAAGTCTGGATCTGCTGAAGTCTGCACCTGGAAGCTGTTCTGCTGCTGTATTAAGAGCTCTGTCAAAATAAGAATGTGCATCCTCCCTGCCAGCTGCTGTGAATTATCAGTGTCCAACTACATATGCCCGTACAGGCTACAACAACATGTCATGGTGTACTTTTGCACTGGTCTATGATTCAGCTGGTTGTAGGTGCTCACAGGTAGGAGCACTCACACAGGCTATGATACAAGAGGGGCCAGCACTCAATGGAGAAGGGTGTGTGTAGCTACTCACAGGCCTGGGGAGAAGAGCGATGCATGTAACCATGTGTATGTATGATAATTTTGGGAGGGGATTACTACAGGATGTTGTTTCAGACTTTGGTATACGTTTATTAACATTTTGCATGCATCTAATAGTGTGATTTGCCTGTTCTGCTGAATCTTGAATATATAGCTCACAGAATACTGGTTAAAAACTTGTCTATAATAAATTAATAAATTGCTTATACAAAAATACAGGTTTTGATGTAGAATATGTGAACAGGACAGTTTTCCTCACAATGAAGATGTTTGCCAAAAAAAAACCTATGGCCTGTATGTTGTGTTGTAAGTACAACTGATGAGTACAGGACTGCAGAAGAGAAAGAAAAAGGGTTTTGCGTTAGAGTGATAGCAAACATAATCACTATTTGATAAAAGTTTTTATTTATTTATGATGAGATCTTGGCATTCAGAAAAATACCTACAAGTGAAACTTCAAACTCTGTCCATTGAATACAAAGAAAATTATAAATGAAGGTTGTATCTTTTCAACAGTTAACTTGCAGTAGTTCTTGAGGGATTCCAAGGCAAATCCTTCTAAAAGTAGGAGCTTTATTAAGAAACATAACTAATGAAAGAAGAGTCATAGTTCATTCATTGAGTCTCTTTGGTGAAGTAGAAGAAGAATTGCTGATGGTAATTAATAATGCACCAAGAAATTTCCTGGGAGATTCTGCACTGAGTGCCACATTCTAGTTTTATGATGAACAGATTCTTTAAAGACAAAGGCTTGATTAAAACATTAGAAATAAAAGAGCTAATTGATTTGGAATCAATTTTGGTTTAATTAGATGATATAGATGATATAGATATGTTTCAACTTCAAGATACAACATTATTTCTAACCGTTTGAATCGATATCATAAGCTTCAGTTTTTAAAATGTTCTGACAAATTTAAGTTGACATAATGCTTTAAACTTCCTTATTTGAGATTTTGTTTGAATTAAATTTGATCTTAAAGAGCTTTTTCAAAAAGCCCTGAGGTTAAGTGTATTCTAAACCAAGACTGTACTGATATTTCAAGTAGGAAAGAAGACAGTATGTTAGGCAGAGTTGCAAAGTTCAATTGTGCTATCCTTAATCAGTTTATTTTTAGTTGCTAAGAGTTATTATTTGCAAGACTAAATCCTGATTTTTTTCTTCATGTTGACTCATGCTATGGCTTAATCATTTCTGTGTTAGCTCTAAGAAAGTTAATGGCGTGTCTCGAAAAGAGTATTTTTCTTTACTTTTAAGGGAAGTAACTGGGATATGATTTTTAATAATTGGTTGAAGACATAAGGGTCTTCACCCTTGGCAACCCTTTAAGAAAATTTACATTGCTATGCAAAAAGTAGTTTCTTCTTCGTATTTTTTTCTAACCACTCAGATGTAGCATAGCATCAGTGCATCAGTACTTATGTATTATAATCATTTACATCATATGGCAAGTGCATGTTAAGCCTAGATACTACCTGAGACTTTCTTGGCCTGAATAGATTACTGTATACAAGAAGCAAGTGGAATACCAGGCTGTCAGCTCTGTAGCTCACATGATTCCTTTCATCTAAGGGACAATTTTTAAAAAACTATATGTTTTTATTATTTGATTGCAATGTTTATATATGATATTACAATATTTATGTATTATTACTTAATTAGAGATGGAGACTTTGACCAGACTTGCGTTAATATGGAATCTTCACTTCTCTCTGTAGTTTCTGAAATTAGGCAGGGAGCCCTCTCTTCTTTTCTGTGCAGAAAATCAGGATTTCCTGAGACGATGCTGCCCATCCACACTAATATTTGATGACAAGATATATTTACTAGTCTTGACAGAGAAAATAATTGGCATTGAGGAGATTTGGGTTGATCCTTGATATCCTAGTATGTTTTTGAAACACTTTGAAATCTTCCTAGAAAACACACTCTTAATTGCAGCAAAGTATTCCTATTTATTAGGTAATCATTATAGAATCATTGAATCATAGAATGGTCTGGGCTGAAAAGGACCACACAGATCATCTAGTTTCAACCCCCTGCCGTGGGCAGGGTCACCAACCACCACACGAGGCTGCCCAGAGCCACATCCAGCCCTGACTTCTTATTCATAGCAAATAATCAGATCCAATACACTTTTTCATATGTTTATCTTTTCATTTGTTCCTTCATTTAGGGCACAAACACAACGAGTCCAGCAACTCAAGAGAATGAGAAGTGGTAAATTTGAAAGGATACCTTTGGGAAGCCAAACAAATGCCATGGCTGGGGAAAATACAAATTACGTAGGCTCTTAATCTGTGATTTTGAGAGGCATTAGCTTTTCTGTTCTTTTTTTCAATTGTGTGCAGACATCTACATTTCTGAAGCCTAGGAATGGATAAAGAGTTACAGTTTGTTCGATTTACTACTTGATTGATTGCTGTAGAACATCATCCAAAATTGCCTTAAAAGACCAGTTGCTAGATTTTACATTTACAAGAGCCTGTTCTCCCGAAGTGACTGCAGAATATTCTAATACAGCTTATCCCAGTGGACTGTATGAATGTGACTGCTGTATTTGTCAGGCTTACTATAACTTGTGTAACTTTTTCTTGATGTTACATAAATGTTAACATTCATATTAAGTGAAAAAGATGTTGCACATCTTCCCATTACAAAGCATTTACTATTATGATCATTTCAAATTCACAGATATTTCAAAGATCATGGATATTTCAGTTATGTTGTGCTGCAAATTTGGGACTTAATACTCTTGTCATGTTCTTCATCCTGTGTTGATAGCAATGTGAAATCTCCCTTAGATTGAAATCTCCCTTTAATCGTGTTTGCACAAATACGGATCCTTTTGTTTGTGTTACATCCTTTCCCAGAACAAGAAGTTGACATGTTTAAGCATGAATATGTGGAAATGAGAATAATCCTTATTTTTTTGTATTTTGTGCAATAGCACGTGCACTCATTTAATTAATCACAAATGAACTTCACATAGACTTGCATGAGAAAAGTCCTCCACTGAGGACAGGCGTTTACGTTGGTTTTCTTTAAATGTGCTGAGTACTCAGGTTCTGCTGAAAACTGTAGAACCTTCACATGTTCATCACACGTGGAGCTGAACACTGCATGCCTTTGTTACGGATAAGGCTAAAGCACGGACTGTAGCTCCGTCACACTTTCAGTTAGGAAGTGCTTCCTAATGTTCAGAGGGAACCTCCTGTGTTCCAGTTTGTGCCTGCTGCTTCTTGTCCTAGTACTGGGCGCCACTGAAGAGAGCCTGGCTCTCTTCAAAATCTCATCAGACACCATAGTACATCTTTGATATTGCTCAAGGCACACAACATTAGCAAAATCTTTCTCTTAGTAGCTGGAATTCATAATTACACAACCATAAAGTGTATATACTACTTTAAATATCCCTTAATTCTATCTCAACTGGAATACAGTTCTCATTTGCTTAGACAGAGATTTTTGTCTGAAGAGAAATTTTAGAAAGTGTTGAGTATTTCTTTAAACAGTGGAATTAGATTTTGACTTCAAGGCTTCTAAAGTATGATGGACACCTCCTTTGAATAATCTGGCTTTTTCTCATCTTTAAAAAACTTTCTAGAACCGTGGCTCACTGAATTATATTATTTTTCATAATTTCAAGCATGTGCATTTTCAAAAATGTTAATCACAGTAGTTATGACTGTGAGTTGAATCTACCAAATGACACAATATTTAATATATAATACAATATATATATGATACATATTATATATATATATATATATACAATGTATATAATATATAATAATAAATATTCAATTCCTGAAATTTGAACAGTCTTAATTTTGTTTTTCCCCCTAAAATATTAAATCTTTGGACATTGTTATGTGTGGCACTGTTTTTTCTCAATGTAAACAATATTTTCTTTGTTAAATAGACAAATTCTTGAATATGAATGAGTAATTACATAATGACACATGGAATTAAGATTATATTTCTACAGCATGAATGCATATGACTCCATTTTTGCAGAAATGTGAAACAATTATTTATATCTCAGAGCCAGGGAGCATTCTTCAGTATTCCATCAGAAATCTCAACTTAGAAAGTTGTTTGTAAGTTTTACATCTTTACAGAACTCATTAGTGTGTCAGCCACTGGGCGCAGTTCACTATATTTCCATTTTTGCTATTGGATGTCTTTCTAAAAGACCCAAGAACAAGGTCACAGTTCAGTTTAGAGGCCACTGGGGAGGCTCAGTGAACTGTGTTAAGTAGAATGCTTGATGATAGGCACACTCCAGTCATGAAATCCATCTTCTATTTTGCACAGAAAAAACGAGGACTCTACTCATATTGACTATTGTTTAGCTCAGGTCCTGGACTCGCAGAATTATTGATGCAGCTGCATATATGAATACTGCCAGTCTATGGTTAATTTGTCCTTTTGATCACTTCATTACTCTATAATCAGAATTATTTAGTTTTATATTAATTTATTCCTTTAAATTGAAAAGCATTCAATTAAAGACTTTTTTTTCTTCTCAGTAGCAAGTCTACATTATTTCCAGAGGGCTGTTTCATTGTTGTCTTCAAAATCATGCTTGCAGGCTATACAGAAGGCAGAGCACAAACACTAGTTAAATGAGGAAAGCCCAGCAGGATCTGTGTGTACTGACCAGCCAGTGGATTAACACACTCCATGTCTTCATTTCCTGACTGCATTTAATGGTTCTTTCCTTCAGCTAGCTTCTCAGAGTCTAACCAAAGCCAGACTAGTACCATGAAGATAGTCATGTGCTCTGAGTTGAGTGGCAGTCTGCAAGAAGCCACAGTCTGACCTACTGCAAATCATTAAAATAAAGCTTGGCACTTCGTGTCCTAGAGATTGCGTGACAGAAAGGTGCAAGAAAAATGAACAAATGAAGCCACAGTATCTGTACACTGAGTGCAGTTTCTTCCGTTATCCTATTTCTTCCATTTTCCACAGAAGAAAAATGACTTGGAGGTTAGTGATGTAACATATATCTTCACTGAGTCATTATCACTCTCTGGGAAAATTCCAGAGCTCCTTTCCCTTATCTCGTAAAGAAATGCAGCACAGTAGCTGTAAGCAAAACCCAGTAGTTAACCATCCTTGATGGAACAGAAAGCTGCTGAAGAGATTATGAATTATGAAACAAAAGCAGCTGTAGCTTTTTATTTTTCTAAAAATATGTGAAAATAGAAGGCATTGTGCAAAAAAATTAATAAAAAGAGATCTCTTTATAAAGGTAGCAAGGAAGTAGATTAAATAGTCATTGAAATTGGAATCATCAATACATGCAAGAAAAAACAAGCCACACCAAACTAAATAATGAAAGATTGCAAAGGATTAATCACAGAATCACAGTACTGAAGGGGTTGGAATGAACCTAAAGAGATCACAGAATCACAGAATTGTAGGAGTTGGAAGGGACCTCCAGAAATCATGTCCCCCTACAGAAGGTTGCAGAGGTAGATGTCCAGAAAGGTCTTGAATATCTCCAGAGAAAGAGAATCCACAGCCTCTTTGGGCAACCTGTTTCAGAGCTCTGCCACCGTTATCTTAAAGAAGTCTTTCTGCATGTTAGTATGGAACCTCCTATGTATGGGTTTTAGACCATTATTTCTTGTCCTATTGCTGCATGCTGAGAAGATCCTGGCCTCATCCACTTGCCTCCCACCTTCCTTTAGATATTTATAAATATTAATCAGATCCCCGCTCAGTTTTCTATTCTGCACCCTGAATAGGACCAAATTACTCAACCTCTCTCAATATAGGAGATGCTCCTGGCCCTTTTTCATTTTTGTGGCCATCCTCTGGACTCCTTCTAGGAGATCCCTGTCATTTTTGCGTTGGAAAGCCCAGAGCTGGACACAGTATTTTAAATGTGTCCTCTCCAGGGCAGAGTAGAAGAGGAGAATCACCTCCCTCAACCCACTGTCCACCCTCTTTTGAAGTAGCCTGGACTACAGTTGGCCTTCTTGGACACAAGGGCACACTGCTGTCTCATGGCCAACCTGTTGTCCACCAGGACACCCAGGTACTTCCCTGCAGAACACCTCTCCAGCAGCTCATCCCCTAACCTGTACTGATGCATGCGGTTATTGTTCCTCAGGTGCAAGACTCTACATTTGCTCTTATTAAACCTCATCAGTTTCTTCCTTGCTCAATTCTCCGGTCTGTCCAGGTCTTACTGAGTGTAGCACAGCCTTCCAGTTTGTCAGCCGTTCCTCCCAGATTTAATTGTATTATTTTTGTCATTGTTTTGTATTGTCTAAGATAACTTTTTGTTTCCTACTGAAAAAGTTGATAGCAGTTCAATAAAGGGATTGTTCCTCTTTGGTTTTTTGTGGGGTTTTTTTTTTTTTTTGGTGCAAAGTCAGAAATATTTTCTGTGATTTCATGCACCTGCCAAAAATCTGTGCTTCAGAGAAGGTACTATAGGACAAAAGGCTGACAGCACCTCTCTGGAAAGTGAATCTGATCCAGCTTAGGGAGCGTGTTGAGTCTTATGTAGCTGTAGTAATGGTTTTAGAGTCCAAGTTCTGGTGTAAACCTTTTCCCTTTTCCCTTTTCCAGTGCTCCCTTTTCCGGAGCACTGGAACAGGCTGCCCAGGGAGGTGGTGGAGTCTCCTTCTCTGGAGATGTTCAAGACCTGCCTGGATGCCTACCTGTGCGACCTGCTGTAGGGAACCTGCTTTGGCAGGGGGTTGGACTCGATGATCTCTGGAGGTCCCTTCCAACCCCTACAGTTCTGTGATTCTGTGATTCTGTGATTCTGTAAACCTGTTTGTAGTTTTTGTACCTCCACAGAAAAGATCCAGATGAGATCAGTTCAGTTCTTGGCCCTGCCAGTGCACTGTCCAAAGGGCATACAATCACATACAAACACACTGTTAAGGACAGAAACTGTTAAGCTACTATGTGTGGCTTTGCTGTGAAGACCTGGCACCTGGGCCTCATTTAGTTATTATCAATCACATCATTCCTTTGGGGGACAGGGAAGAACAGCTCTGCCATCCCTCTGAAAGTAGTATGCATTCTACTAGCCTTGGAGCTGGCTATGTGAAAGAATTGTATTCATAAGCATTGTTCACTTTGGAGGGCCTCAGGTCCACAGCTCATCATGCCTAGGCTTTGTGATGAATACTTGGAAATGGTTTTCTGCTTCCATGTAAGTGATGTGCCCCCTCCCACAACGAGGCAGCAGTCTGTTTTGTCAGGACAGAAGTGTGGGCATGGGAATGGAGTATTTGATGTTGTTTTTTTCTTTTTGCTAATGCATCTAGCTTTATATCAGTACCAGATTATGATTGATTAGGGCTTGGTGTTTTCAACAAAGGGCATTGATTAATTTTTGAGGAGCTCAATAAAAGCATGTTAATACATCCACACACATATCCTATTAGGCATGCAATATAATATGCAATGCAATTAGATGTGGGGCAGCAATGATTAAGCAGCGTAGTATCTTTCTTCTAAATTGTATGCTGCTGTTTATTATTTCTGGGTCTGCAGTTCTCTTTCCTTAGTCTGATTCATTCTGAGTCATACAAAACACATCCTCATTGAGATGGGGTGCACAGCAGTGAGGCTGTCGTGCTAGTTCTGCACCATTAGGTAATTGCTCGAGTCTTTCTGGTGGAGATGTCTGTTATATGGGCAGCACAAAAGACTGGGAGAATGAGGGCGTCTGGTGGGAGGATTCAAAGTTAGAGGAAAAATACCTACTGGAAAAACTTCCACTGGAGCTTGTTTATTACAAACTCACTGATATTTCTATTCTAAAATATTTTGAGAAAGTGTTTCAGGGGATGAAAATGAGTTTTCATATACATAAATAATTTTTGGTAATACAGTGGAAAAAGGCAATGAAGATTATCTCTCTGAGGGGATTTTTGGGGCCCAGCTGTGATACTGCATCAATTCTTACAACAAACAGTAGAAAAATGGTATTTGAAAATGTGTCTTAGAAATGAGGAATGGGGTTATTGGTAATGCTGATGACTTTCATGGGTTAACTCACTGTCCTGTTGGTAATGCAACACAGCAACTCTTATTCACTGTTTTTAATCCTTCAGTTTCACTTGGTGAGAACTTAACAGGGGTTATTCTCATTTACAAACAAGTTACCCTCTTAGTGTGAAACAGAATTTGAAGCAGATAGCACTACAGTAAACATTTTTGAAATTGATTTTTTCATCTTCTGAGCAAAATTCGAAAGCTGTTTACTCAGAAATAGACAGCCTACTCCTCCACTACTTGGAGAGATGTTAGATTAAAAAAAGCAGCCACCAAGGATAGCACATCAGAAATGACGTATGCAGTCACAATGGTAGGTATTTATGCAGGGATGAGGCACTTCCCTCCCCCATGCTGTGTGCAGGCCAAGAAGGAACATTATGGATAGCTGAAAAATCACCTCTTCCCTCATCTTGCTGAAGGGAGAAGACAAGAATGTACAGATAATTGATTTGGAGAAAGAGCAAAGCAGATGCTGACATGAAATATGCTGTATTTTTAAAGCCTTGGTTGAAATACAGTTGATTCAGTTTGTTTTGTTCGTAGCCAGACATTAGACAGAAACATGAGTTGAACTCCTTAACTAATAAGAGGAAAAGCTACCAAATTAATTAAAAAAGAAGAAAGAAAAAAAGAAAGAATAATGACAGGACATTCCTAATGAAAACATTTAAAATAAAAGAACATTATTGATATTCCTATTCTGGAAATAGAGTGGTATATAAAGATAAAATTTGTAAGCCTGTTATTTAAATGTAATACATTCCTTGCTTATTTTAAATCCTTCCTTTGAGATACCTTCCATGTCTGTGAATTATGAGTGTCTTTTTTAACTGTAGCTTTCAGTAAAATCCATTATCAGTTCTTTGTTTGAATTCAGTTCACATCGTCTTCTCATAGGCTATAAAGAGATTCAATCTGTTCCAGAACAGTAATCACAGTCCATTAAACTCTGTTCCCTGTAGTCTTTGTTCCCAGTTACATGTGATACTGTAATTGCGTTTGTGGGAGAGGGAAAAAATCTTCAAGCAGGCTTGCAAAATTGTCATGAAGATTTACCAGTCCAGGAAAACATATGCTTGTCTTCCTTTCCCAGTGACGGTGATTTCCCTGAAAAACCTGAAAGCATTTCACTTGCCCAATTAAACAAAACAAAACACACCCAACAAACAATCCCCTCACCAACCACTTGGAGAAGCACATTTTTGTAAAACCATATCTGAAAGATCTCTTCATATATTAACTGGTGCTCCTGGTCACCAGCTTAGTCTGAATGCTGTGAAGAGAAGCCAGAGAAAAGTATCTTTCCATGTTAACTTCAGAGATAACGGAGTTCATGATTTCAAAGATTGTTTCTGTACAGCCTGGTGCTTTTTCTGCCACGTCAAACCTGAACAGTTTTAATGCCATTGATTTCATCCGGGCAGATCATAAATCTGGTGTGAGATCATAAGCTTATTGACAGATTTAGGTTAAATAACAAAAACAGTAATAAAGGATATATTAAAGCCGCTGCAGCTGTATGTGTCTCGTCTGTGTCTTTCAGAATTGTTTTTTTTTTCTTCTGTAGAGCAATGAAGCTCTTCAAAAAAGGATGTCAGTTAAGCCTTTCTGATCACAGCAGTTAAGAAAACTGAAAAAGAAGTATTTCATGCTTTTCCTACTGTTAACAATATTCTCAGAATAGTGGAGCATACTGTAGAGGGCTTCAGAGAAACTGAAGTGTTTTATTTATCTATGCAAGAGAAGTACATACTGACAGAATGAGTTTCACCAGAAACCTGGCTGCTCTGATTAGCATTTTATCCCAAGCTCGTTCATATGTTTGACTTAAAAGAGCAAGGCAGTTGGATTTCAATGGCCTACTCATATGCAGTTCCAATTTTTAGTAGTTTTGCCGAAGTCTTAGTGATGTATTCTGCAGTTAACAGGCTCACAGCTACTATAGATTCTGAACCTCAAACATCATCACTGGGGTTCTCTGGAGTCTTCAGTCTTTTGTGTATGATGCTTTTTTCATAACCTACTGGACAGTAAATTTTTACAGCATTGTTCCATTCAGCTTTAACTTCTCCTCTTAACTTTCAAGAGAAAATTCTAATGGTTTAATGGAAAAAATGTTTGTAACAAATTTTGAAAGAGAACTCTGATGCTGGTGGAGAGAGCACACATTTGCCTGCTGGGACTCAAAGAGGTATCATTTGTTTCTGTGAAGGAACCAGAAAGTCCTTGGAGTTGGTATACATCCTCCATCCTCTGGAGGAATAATGGCTATTGCAGAATAGAAAGAATCTTCTGAAGATAATAAACAAGGAATTGCCATAGGTATTTCTTTTCGTAAACAAATAAGCACAATCAAACTGCAGTATTTACCAAAGTAATGTCTTACTAATTCATAAAAACTTGCCAGTAAGCTGTTATTCCTTTGGAACCACGTAGAAACATAGAGTGTCTATCCAGTGAGAAAAGATGAAGATTTGGTTAGGAAACAGATGTCTGTTCTCCTTCTTCAATGCTTCGTAACAAAAGAGAAAAGATTATTTTGTCAAAATATTTTGTCAGTGTCCTTTTAAGCTTTGATTTCAAGGCATTTAATTTGCAGCATGATTTGACTGTGAAAGAGACACAGTAATTATCTGTCCGGTTCCTCCTTTTCCTTCATATCAAACTCATTTGATTAGAAATTAGAGAGCAACTTGAAACCAACTGTCCTTGATATGTATTTAGGTGACATGGATGATCCTTGTGTGGACCCCTGGGTGACTCTTTTTATGTATCTGTGTGACACAGTTGAAAAAAAGTGCATGTTAGTCAGAGGGCAGGTAAACTGTGTCCTGGGTGTTTCACTTTGGCTGAAGAAGTAGTTAAAAAAAGGCAAAGGACACACAGGTTTACATCCCATAAGAAAATATGATCCAGAGAGAAAATCTAAACTTGTGCATCAGGGTAATGAACAGGTAGACTGGCATGGTCAGGGTAAAAAGATCAACTTAAAGTGCTGTTGTAGAGCATCTGAGCATGGTTGTAGATTACTGTAGGTCAGAAGTATTTTGTATTATTTTCTTCTACAATTAATTGGCCCTCGATAAAGAAGAAATTCTGCAAACTGTATGTCATGTGGATCAACAATTTCATCTCTGGTAATATATGTTTGCTTGGCCCCTGAAGTTTTTTCTGGTTGATATTTTACTTCAATTTATTTTCAGCCATTCTTAGGCATACATACAGAGAATATAGAGAAAAAGTGCCTTTCCCCCCATTTTTTAAAAGCAAAGGTAAATAAAAAAATCTTTAATCTGATACTCTTACACACAGAAGGAACTGAAATTTGCCATAAGGACTCATTTATTTTGTCCTCAAAACATTCTGTTCATGGAAATCCAGTAAGAATTCTAATTTGCATATGTACAAGCATTTTAGTGTTAATCAACTCAAACTGCAAATCCTGGTCAGTCAGGGCATGTTCCTAATACCGATAAGGCCATGCATGAGATGTTTAGGCAGAGTAATTAAGTTTGCTGTAATGACTCTAATGCTCCTGCCTGCCCTGCAGCAGGTTGACACAGCTTTGGAACTGGTGTTCCTCACTTTTCCTCCCCTAGGTGTTGGCATGTGCACAGTATAGTGAAAAGTGTCAGATCAGCAGCTCCGTGAGGGACTGGGAGCCAGGAGCCAGGGGCAATAGTACGTATCACAGGTAGCACCTCTCCATCCTGTCCACTGTCCCTTGCAAGAGAAGCTGGAGAAGGTAGCCAGGCTCTAGATCACTAGGCAGGCATGTTAGATGTTGAGAGGAAACTCTTGGAGGGTGATGAGGCACTGGCACCCGGGCTGCCCAGAGAAGCTGTGGTTGCTCCACCCCTGGAGGTGTTCAAGGCCAGGCTTGATGGGTTCCTGGGTGATCTGATCTGATGGATGGCAATCCTGCCCACAGCAGGGAGGGCTGGAACTACGTTATTGTTAAAATCCCTTCCAACCCAAGCCACTCTTTGATTCTATGATTCCAGGAACTGACTAAAAAATGGTAAAGAATTGCCATTTTTTGAATAGTCTGTCGTACAGTTTATATTTACAGGCTCATCTTGTGTTTGTTTGTTTGTTTTCCCCAGAGAATGGATGATATTGTGTTATAAATGGAGGCTCATTTGTGGCATGAACTGAATTTTTCACAGTTAATATTGCACAGGCGTGTACAAAGTGAGTAGGATATAATGAACATAAGTTTTAGATCAGGTGCATGAACAGAGGCATTTGAGATACTGTAAACTACTGCATTTTGCCACTTTCAAAATACATGAGTCTTCTGTAAGTCCTGTCGCATATAATCTTGTGAAAGTATCTTGTGTATTCTACAGTGTCTGTATTTAAGCAACTAAAAGAGGACTTAATGCCGGAGTTAAGTATCTCACTTTTTACAAGGCAATGGGCAGAAACTGGAGCACAGGAGGCTCCTTCTGAGCACTAGGCAGCACCTCTGTGCTGAGTGGGTGATGAAGCACTGGCACAGGCTGCCCAGAGGGCTGTGGAGCTTCTTTCTTAGAGATCTTCAGGAGCCAGTGGGACGTGGCCCTGAACACTTCATTATGCATGTCTCTTCGTAAGCAAGGTTGCAGCAGGTCACCATGAGAGGCTTATCAACCTTAGCCATTCTGTGATTCTGGCATAATGGAAAATGATGACTGGGGTTTGTATGGTGAAGAAGCATCCTAAACGTGTCCTTCTCAGGACATATATATATATGTATATATATACATATCTACAAAAGTTAAGCTTTTAGTTTACCAGTACTGACCTAGTAGTAGTAGCCTTCCTGTTCGTATTTGGAGCAGCTGTGAAAAAAAGGGTGACTCTGATCAATGTTTATTTACCCTGTCTCAATTCTCATGCCATCCATGTCTGCACTTACCTTGTGGCCCACATGAGGAAGTACTGGTCCAACTGTGACAGCTGCTTTGGAACTGCTGTTGGCAGCTGGAAAATGCCATGGCACCAAGGGACGTGGAACGTAGGAGCTTCCCAGCTATGTACTTCTGACAGTCTGACTGTCAAATGCCATCTTATCCTTCCCTTATGCATGGGAGAAAGACTGTAAGAAAAGGTACGTCAACTTAATAGCATGTAAACATTCTCCTTAAACTATGAAATCTCCTAGTGGCTGCTACTTAAGCATGGG
>NW_024884811.1:3232922-3330376 GCF_019232065.1 Centrocercus urophasianus
CCCCCCCCGCCCCCCCCCCCCCCCCCCCCCCGGGGGGGGGCCAGGGGGCGGGAGGGGTGTATTCTCTGGTGGTGTAATAACTGAACTCTGATACACAGCATGTCAGAAGCAGTATTTTTTGTGCTTTGTTGGCAATATGCCACCATTATTATGGAACTATAAACATGATTGGGTATCCATCACAAATAAAATGTTAATTTGAATCTCTAATCTTTTATTTATTCTTCTCTCCACTTTTCCTTCATTTCTCACTTCTTTTTGGTTGGAAATCAAAAGAAGGGACCAGACTGCTAAAAGCTTTTCTCCCAGCAGTGTGTATATATACTTGTGTGTGTTATGAAAGCTTGCACTGATTACAGCAGCAGGAGCCAGCTTCAGGGAACAAAGGCTGTTTTCTCCCCCTGCCATTTCCCGTTCAGAAATTAATCTTGCATGTGTGCATGTACTCTTGTACTCACACACACACACACACACACACACACACACACACACTGGAACATAATGTGGGCTGGAATTCACTTAATCTGTACATTCCCCATAGATCTGTGTGATCTGATCTCTTTCGTAATATAGTCTTTTTTGCTTCTTCAACTTTCATCTTTAATACTCTGTTGATTTTGTGTTTCAATAAACCCAACTTTTACTGTCATAGAGTATCGTTTGTTCTAATTCTGAAAGTCACTAATCCCTTCCAGAGAGAAGGGGCTGTACATTTTCCTTCTTTTGTAATAAAAGGAGCATTTTATTGTCTAAAAAGGGTTTAGACAGGGTTTTCTGCTTGACAGCCCAGAATGAGAAACTTGGGGAGTTTGCCCATCAGTTATCAGGGGAAAACTGGAGAAGAATGACAAAATGACACCATAAGGATGTGAAGTGTAACACTTGTAGCAGTGTCCAAATCAAGTGGTGGTATCCAAAATTCCATCATAAAAGGTTATGCATAAAAAAATTTCAGATATGCCAGTTATGACTATATTCTGAAAATACGGCCATGGTGATATTTTTAACAGCTTTTAAGTGTATTATTCTTCAGTTAATGTGAAGGGTGGAAAATGTGTTTCTGACAGTCACCAACATGTATGGATTTTGAAGTGAAGTACTGTGTGTTTGTATCTTGGGCACACCAACCCATCATGCTGGGTTTTTTGTCTGAAGTCTTTGTCTATGCTGAGGGTGAATGGCTACACTTTCAACTGGCACTGAAGAGCAGCCCCAAGGAATTCAGAAGATTCTTCCCTTACAGTTAAGGCTTGGTTAAAATATAAAAGTGATGGGAAACATTTTATAGAAATGTCCAGTAGTAACTGACTTGTCATACAAATTCTGGGCAGGTTAAAAGTGCGTTGGTGATATTTCTGCCTCTCAACACTGACATATGCAAATCTTTATAAAGTCATAGTCAGCGTTTTTGCCATTCACAAAGGCATCTGAGAGATATTAACTCCTTGGACTGCAATAGCCAGTACTTCATAAAGGTTTCTTTTGTGGCCGTAACTCTAACATTCCTGATATGAAAGAAGAGGTGAGATGGGAAAAAAGTAGCCAACACATCAAAAGATTATTTTTGCTTTGAGTAGCAGAGGAAAATGTGTGCTGAAATTACACTAGCCAGGAGGCTGATGCTTTCAGCCTTTCGTGGGGTCTTACAGGTGTTTGAAATCCACCCACAAAATGATTTTTACTCTATAAAGCACATGTACTGTCTGTCATGTGGCTTTTTATTTTTCCTTTTTGTAGTGGAAAGGCAATGATATCTGAACAGTATATAGAGAAATCTCTAATATTAGATGAGAAATTAATCTGTGGAATGAGGTTGTGCGTGGGAATTAATTTATTAGCTTCCAGTTGGGTTTTGGACAAAGCTGTCAGCCACTTCTTAGTCAAATCAACATTACAACCCAGTGTCTATTATCTTTCTTGCAAGAAGCTGCTGTAAAAAATATTTCGTCTTGAACCACAGTTTTCTCAAAATTAGCTTTGTCAGCTTCCACAAGGTATGGAGACAGACGGAATATGGATTTCCTGGCTGAAGCTTTTACATGGTCTGTAAATTGAATGTTTAGGAAGGTTTTTGTTTATCTTCTAGCATGTTGAATATGCCTATTTGTGACCAGTCTTCCATCTGATAAGAATTTGAATGCATTAAGGAGAAAAAACTGAAGAATGTGCCGAGGTTCTATACTTGCAAAAACAGATGTCATGCTGTGTCTATCAAGTTAATCTCTGCCTCCTCTTTTATCTATTTTAAATAGAAATTAATAAATAAATAAATTATAATGATGCAAATTATTACTAGCACTACTTTGAAAATAATAGAAACAAATTCTTATGTCTTACGTCCTGCTGGAGACAGTTTAACTTAAATGCAAGCTTAAAGTTATGTTCAGATAGTGATCAAATGTACTTAAATGCATTATTTGTCTGAAATCTTTGATAGATTTTTTTTCGTATTTACGTTTTCCAACAGCTTTTTTATTTAGTCTTAACCTGTACTTAAGGCAAAGTAGTCTACGTTAAAAGCTGGTGACAATGGTTGGTGACAACTGAAGGTTGAAAAAGACCTGTGAAAGGCAATAAGAAATCTAAGGAAAAAGGATACAGGGTGAGGAGGGAAAGCACAATACTACTATAATATTATTTTCTGCACGTTTAGCCCATATCAATGCCTGCATATGAATAGAATTGTTACAGATATATAGACCATACTGTGTATAATTATTGTAATTAACACGCTTAGAATTAATCACGAGCATTTGTACTCTATTAACTTTTCATGTATGTAAAATACATTTTAAAAGCTATGTATGTATGTATTAGGAATAGGAAGAAGACAGATGTATTTAAAGTTTTTTTCATCTCACACATTTATGAAAGCACTGTGAGATTAATTATTTGAAGATAACTTGAAGTCTTGCCTACTTTATTTATGTATGACACTGATCTGTGCTTGGATGTTTGATTCTGTTCCAATGTTTTGGTTGTTTTTTGATGGATTTTGCAATGAAAAATGTGTATTTATGAAAGTGCTGCTACTGTCATCCAGTCTTCTTATGCTATCTGTTTCTGCCTCTGACCTGTTCAAACATCTCTTTTCAATACTGTGGTCTTCAGCTGACTCATTCCCAGTGTCCATTGTTTCTCCTGTCAAGCTGCACTGTTTACAGACCATTTAGATACATTAATATGTACCAATTTTCAAAAATAGTACATACACTGTAAGTTACAGTTTGGTTAGAATTAGGCTGAAAGTTCAGTGTTTGCTTTTAGAACTTTTTGGCATGTCCATATTTTAAATGCCAGGCTCTACTTTTTTTGTTTTCTAAATTTTTATAAACCATTTTTTCAGGCTCACTGGATGAGCTCATTCGTCAGATTAATCTGAAATAAAAATATGCTTACGTCATATTAAAATGCAAAATATTCAGAATGAGTATGGCTGGACATGGAAACATGATCATTACAATATATTTCTGACAAGGACCAAAATATCTGTCTCCTGCATCATTGAATTTCTCACTTATTCTTTCTTTGAGATATTCTTCGTGTCTTGTAGAATACCAGGGAAAAGAACTGCAGTGGAAACTATATTACTTCCTTTAAGATAAGAAAATGTATTTTAACTACTGTGCTGTTTTAATGATTCTTATACTGAATCATAAGAGAAGATCCCTACAGAAGAAGAGAACTCTATTTTGTACCAATGGATACTACTTTCTTTTCTCAAAATACAACACATACCAGTGGCTTGCTACCAGATGATGTCAAATATTATGTTACATAACAGTGGCTCTTGATTTTCCCGATGTTTTTATGTCATTTTTAACAGGTCCACATCTTTTGTTTTTTTTCCCCTGTTAATTTCTCCTCATGCTTTTTGTTGATCACATATTGCATACAGGGTAAATGTCGAACCGCATATTTGATTTTCCTACTTCTTAGCTTCCAGCTGCAGTAATAAGAAAGTATTTTTCTATATCACTGTGAAAACGTGTTCTTGCCAATAGGAGAAAGCTTCTAAATAATAGCCAACCTGATGAAAGCGAACAAACAACAACAACAACAACAAAACAGATCTGCCAGAAAAACAAATCAAAACTAAACAAAATGTGCAAATAAACACAAATATTGTCATATAAAATCCTTTTTTAGTTTTTTTGAAAGTCATATTCAGATTTTAGAAAAAAAGAATTGCAGTTTTGGTAGCTGCACCTATTTTTCCTGTCTGTGACATGTTCCTCTTCACAATGCCTGCAATCTATTTTTTTCCCAATTTTATAATCAATATGACAGATTGTATTTTGCTTTTCATTCCACCAAGTGAATATATTGTCTGCTTGACTTTGTCATGTTATTTGTGTGCATTTCAAGTAGATCTTGGTACTGCATGGGGCAAAAACAAGTAAACCTAAATCAACCTGAGGCTCAGGCCTTCAGTGAGAAACAAACTGAGAAACTGTAGTTTGAAGTTCTGAGGATGATGCTCCACTCAGAAAAAGGGAATTCTGTAAACCAAATTTATCCTTTGTGGGACTTCATTGAATGCAATTCTGCCGCAAAAGAATTTGGATTGGTTGGATCTGACTCATGTGTCACAAGACTTTTCCCCCCTCAAAGTTCAGAGTGATAATTTCAATAGCAATTATGACAGAAAATATACGTCTTATTTAGTCTATAAAGATACTTGAGATTTTAAGGCAAAACAACAGCAATACACTGCCCCTGTACTGTGCTTTTCAAGTTATAATGTATTCGTGAAACATCAAGTGGAGGTTGACTTAAAAAAGTTGTGTTTTTCAACACTTACAGTTGTGGTGGAGGACTGAGTGGGAAGAATTATTCTCTTACTGTGCATTTGAAGATGACGCAGGAATTCATATCTGGCGTTCCAACATTCTGTGCTTGAATCTCCTGTCACAGTGTAATGACAGAAGTCAGAGCAAACCAGGCAGAGTATGGCCTAGTTCTCTTTGAGCCAGCGCTTGCGTGCAGAATTCCTTTCTCCCGCCTCTGGGAAGGCAGAGAGGCATACAAGAAAGATCTAAGAGGTGATGCATGCCTGAGTCTTGCCCCGGTGTGGCTGGAGATATGACAAAGCTCTCCTTATAGCCATGTAGGGCTGGGGATTATTCCCATGTTCTGCACCTACTACAGCCTGCTATGCAATAACAATAACGCTTTGTGTTTTTCTAGTCACATCCAGTATGCATCTGCTATTTCAGTTTTTGCCACCGTGGCTGCGTGCTTTATGATTCATTATTTTGCACATTCATGCAACTTCTTCTCCAATTCTACCTCTGCAGCAGTATTCAGGATGAGTCTGAGACTTAGTTCTAACCTTTCCAGAACAAGGCAAAGATATGAGAGAAATCATTTCCACAGAAACAACAAGTTCTTCCTGTTTTCTAAAGTTTCCCACAAACAACTATGCCAGTTAGTGTTTGCCACACTTCAGGATGCTTCTACATATGCTTAACTGTGTACAGAATGCTTCCGATGTCATCAGAGTGTACATTACTGGGTGATGACAGGCAGTGCTGCCTGAGGGAGAAAAATACACTACCAAGCAGTTAAAAAGTTCAACAAAATTTCTGCATTTTAAAGAGTCTTGCTTTGGATGGAAAATAGGAATTTAAATTTACATTTTTGTGTAGGTATTCTTTTCCAGAAAAAGTACATTTCATGACCAAGAAAGGTGAACAGATTTTTATGTCTTCAGTATTTCAGAAATTAAGGAATTAAACCAGGTCAAAACCACAGTTCTGAGAAGCATCTTCAGATATTCCTTAGAAGCTTCCCAGATCCCCTTGATAAATAAATGTTTGCGATCAAAAGATTTATCAACTTAAATACTCCAATTCAGTAAATAATTTTCCTTTTGGCAGTTTCATTTCTGCTGCTCAATATGTTTAGGCTCCATATCAGCTGTTAACCATTCTGATTTTGTGTCTGTCACTGACAGCTTTGTGTCTTTCTGTGCTGTATATCCTATGTATTCCCATTATTCGTCTGAGCTTTGTGTTTTCATTACGTATATGAAAATACCATTTCCATAGAAGTTTAAAATGAAGTTTCTGGTTTTAGTCAGCTTTTTTTCATTAGTCTGATGCCTGTTTTTCCAGCTCTTTCATTTTCACCTAATGAATTGTATGTTTGTGGGCAGCAGCTTCCTTGAGAACTGACAAAATCATTTGTCTTTTTTTTTTAAATGGCTGCAGTTGTTGACAGATTGTAAGAAAAGGGTATGAATCACCTAAAGAATTGTTTAGAAAGTCTTGTATATGTAACAAATTATCCTTATTGCTTGTCTGTGGAGGAGGTTTGGCAAGATGGAATATTTTGAGCTGGACGAAGAATCATGTTGGCCTGTACAATGGAAGAATAACATATCAGAATGAAGATTATTATTTGATGGGCTTTGGCTTACAATCATGAGGAGACAATACAGTTCTACAGGCAAGAATTTTCTAGACCATGATGCTACAGGTTGAGAGCATCTCTCTGATACTTTCAGAAACCAACAGAAGCTTTTGACACTTTCTGGGTCACTGAAGATGAAAAGAAGTCTTGATTTTAATGTACAGATGATGCTAGGAAATCAGATGCAGCCTATGCTGGCATGGGCTTTTAACCTTCATGTCTCATAGTTCCAGAAACAAGTATCACACAAATCAATAGTATGAGAATAAAACTTAGGTAGCCAACAAAGAAACAGTGCTTTGTCCACTTTTTATCTATTTTTGATGTTAGAAGAAAGAAACATATGGAATAGCCTTTACACATTTTCACAGTGTTATCTTACGTTCTCTTGAAGGAACAGGAGTATGACATCAGTGTTCCATCAAAGAACTAGTTGGGATAGATCACCATAAGAGTCAACATATCAGCTGTGAAAACTCGTTTCAGAGGAAAAAAAAAACTAATGAACAACTCAGTAGCTGATCTTGGAATACTAGATGGCAGCCATTCGGTCAATAATGCTGACTTTCTCCACTAACTACACGTGTGTTTTATTTGTATAAAATGGCATCTTATTCCTTAGGAGTGAATTGTTTAAATATGAAACACAGAACTTGTAAAACTGAGTGAGTTTAAGGGCATTCAGTCTTTCCCGTGCTTTTGTGGTATATATTTTACACTAAAGTGATGAATTTTTACACTCTATTTTCTGCAGGTACTGTATAGATTTCTTGTCACGTTCATGTTCTCTCTTTGCTCACCAGTGTTTATTCTTACGTAGTAGCAAGAGCATAGAAAGCATAGTGCAAACTGTGGCTGAGCACTCTCTGAAGGAAGGGAACTACTTCTCAAGTCATAAGCAACAATTTTTTGCCTTTTTTTTTTGGTGTGTGTGTGTCAAAAAGACACTCCTTTACCAAATTTCATAACCACTGCTAGAGCTGATGGTCTGTCTTTTTGGAAAAGGTCACTATAAAAGCAGATATTAAAATTCAGTATAGAAGTCAACTAGAATGAAGCGGCCCATTTATTGAATTCACTTATCTGTAAAAACAGGAGAATTTTCACCCAAGATACTTTGAGGAAAGTTTTCTAGCTTGTGCCCATTCATAGAACTGTTGTCATTTGGGAGAGTGCTAGTTATCTTAAGTCCCAGCACTATTCCAGAAGCTGAAAGGATGGCCACATTTCAGGAACATTACTTGGTTTATTCAACTTCTACATGGATGCCTGCTTGTTCCATTCAGACCCAAATCCAGACTGACTTTTGCTTGGCTTTTAAAGAAAGTCAGAGATATGTGATTAACTCAAGACTATTTTGTCTGTAACTGAGCAACAGACTTCTAGTCTCACCTTTCCATTTGGCACCATAGAAGAGCCATTTGTGATTTGTATTTGTCTTGGGCTAAGTCTCTTAAAAAAAACAGGCGCTTTTGTAAGTTATTTAGTATTATCATTTGCTCCAGAATTGAAGCTGGTCAGGAATTTTTTGGTACAGTTCTGTGACTAGCTGAAAAATGTTCTTTTATAATTACTGAAAGCTTTTCCTGAAAAGGGTTCACTCTGAATAGCTTGTTGATGATCTTTAGATGAAAAGCTCAAGCAAATACATTGGGCATTACAACTTCTGCCTTTTCCCAATTCTTAAAAGAATTCTACTTTTCTTAAGGAATGTTACACAGTGGTATGTCCAATTATTTCCACTGCTTGTCTGATGAGAAAGTCTGTCCATTCATACAGAAAAAATTGAAAGAATTATGTTCTCCATCTGCCGTTGGGCTGAAGTCAATACTCTTGTTTAAGGATCCATTGATGAGCAAGAGGCATTTTTGAAGCTATGTATTCATCTATGCCCTTTAGAGCTGTTACTTTGTCACTGAGATAGAAGGTCTATTGGAATTTCTTTCCTAAAATAATCCTAATCTCATGCTCCTATAAAGATCATAAAGACCTCTTTTTTTTCTTCATTTTTCAATGTGGAAGTTTCTATCATTGTTCAAAGCTCCTCCAAATTAGGGAGAAAAATATAATGGTGAAAGAATACAGCATTGGAAAGACAGGACAGCGTTATTGGCCTCATGCTCTTTAAGCTGTTTCTCAGGGTTAGTTTTCTGGGAGTAAATAGCAGAACATTTACATAACAAAATAATTAGATCCTTCCAGACCTCAGAACTGCTGGTCTGTATTTTATGCTGGGGAAATTCCAAGCTTTGTCTGGAAATATTAGGCTTCAAAAGACTATCAGTAAAATGGATTTGTTCTGCAAGTCAAGTGAAATTGACTCTAAACAGGGGACAAAATGCTCTGACAAAGCTATGGATAGGTTCATCTTAAGTTCTAGATCCAGTGTACTGATAAGATCTTTGTGTTTAACACCAGAAAAGCATTTTTCCCCCATAAGAATGGTATTCAGAAATTTAGAAAAGCTGGGAGAATATTTCTCAGAATCTTTTTTTTTCCACCTCTAGTGCACCACATGGGCTAGTAATAGAGAGCATAAGACTTTCTCTGCAACAGATGCTACTGATGCACACCACTAACTTGTCTCTAATTAGAATAGAAGTCTTTCTCAGCAGCAGTAAATCTGCAATAACTCAAAAAGCAATAAAAAATAATAATGAGAACATAGAATGAACAAATTTCCTGCTGTTTGGGCTTGCTCTGTCTTTGTTTTTGTTTTGTTTTGTTTTGTTTTTTTTAAGTTCTTTCTATACCTTCTGAATTCTTCCACTCTTCAAAAAAAAAAAAAAAAAAAAAAAAAAAAAAAAAAAAAGCTTGAAAGAATTATTCTACTGGTCATTTTTTCATAGTGAGGGTAGCGAAGCGCTGGAACAAGTTGCCCAGAGATGCACTGGATGCCCTATCCTTGGAGACATACAGCATTAGGGAGTGTGGGGTTCTGAGCAACCTGGTCTAGTTGAAGATGTCTCTGTTCATTGCAGAGGAGTTGGACTAGATGACTTTTTAAGTCCCTTCTAATTAAAATATTCTTATGATTCTATGATTCTATTTCATAGCAACAACTATTTTTCCCATGTTTTCTGTTGGTGTTCCTCTCCTTCATTTTAATGGTATTCTTCTGCAAATCTGAGAAATACAAATTTCTGCAGGTAACTTGTCTGTAATAAAAACTCAGGTACAATGCTTTTAATTTTAAAGCTATTTTTTTAACTCAAAAGAAAGTCATTCTGCTACTGCATGAGCATTGGCAACTTACTGGTGACAGAATTACAAGCATACTGGCCATTTGCTTGTCTTAATGGA
The DNA here is from genome assembly GCF_019232065.1 of Centrocercus urophasianus. Classification (NCBI taxonomy): domain Eukaryota; kingdom Metazoa; phylum Chordata; class Aves; order Galliformes; family Phasianidae; genus Centrocercus; species Centrocercus urophasianus. Next base: position 3,242,643 of record NW_024884811.1, read on the forward strand.
GCTGCTTCTTGTCTTGGCTGAACTAATTCTCAGCAGGGCTTCCTCAGATGCCTCTTGTCACAAGCTAACTAGCAGAAAATGCAAATGCCTAGGTTTAGAACAACATTTGGCATTCTCTCTCTGCTGTATGTATTTTTGCTGAGGAGCATCATTTTGATGTCTTTAGGGTAGCCAGAATTATCTGTGCAGCCACTTAAGCTTGCAGATGATATTAGACACTGCATTGCCAGTAGAGAGAAGGAAGACTTTAAAAATTAATCTGGATCTTGGAAAATAATTTTGCAGTATATGTAAAATGTTAATGGTCTGTTTACTTTTTAGAAGTTAAAAGTTGAAATAAAAGATTAATTAAAAAAAAAAAATTAATTGCAAAAATTGCACTAAACCTTAAGTAGCTGTGAAATAATTTTTTGTGTACGATGAACTGGCAATTTGGTTATCCTGTAACTCATCCATTTTTACTCCCTTTCTCTACTCTCTGGTCAACTCTTTTATCTTTTATCAACTATATGACTTTTTTTATTTGAACATGTAGCCACAATTGATTCCATTGCTTTTCCTTCATGTTCTCAACTCCTAGGATCTAGTTCTTTGCTAAAAACACACACTGTTATTCATTCACTTACCATAATTCGTCAAAGGCTCAAGTAAAACTTTGAGACACTTCTGCTTGTGATGACAATGGCCATTATTAAACCTTGATAGCTATATGCTTTCATAATTAATCATGACTAATTTGGCTGAGAACTTGGAATAAAGTCAGGTATTTCTCTGGTATACCTACAGAATCATGGAATCACAGAATGGCTTGGGTTGGAAGGGACCTTAAATATTTTCTAGTTCCAAGCTCTCTCCAGTGAGCAGAGCTGCCACCTACCTGATCAGGCTGCCATCCTGCCATCCTGCCTGGTCTTGTACACCCCCAGAGCTAGAGCTCCCAAAACTTCTCTAGGCCTCACCACTCTCTGAATGTCTTTCTTGTATCATCTAACATCTAACCTAAACCTCTCCTCTTTTAGTTTAAAGTCATTCCTTCTTGTGCTACCTGTACACTTATAAAAACCCAGTACCCCTCCTGCTTATAAGCTCCCTCCGAGTACTGGAAGGTCACAGTGAGGTCTCCCTGGAGCTTTCTTTTCTCCAGGCTGAACATGCCCAACTGCCACAATCTTTACTTCATAAGAGGGTTGCTTCAGCCCACACATTATCTTTGTGGCCCTCCTCTGGAGCTCTAATAACTCCACAACTTTCTTGTTTTGAGGTCTCCAGGCCTGTACATAGTAATCCAGAGGGCAGAGCAGAGGGGAACAATCACTTCCCTCTCTGTGCTGGCCATGTCTCTTTTGATGCAGCCCAGGATGCTGTTGGCATTTTGGGCTGCAAGCATGCGCTGCTGGCTCACATCCAGCTCTTCATCCACTAAGACTCCCAAGTCCTTGTTTGTAGGGCAGCTCTCAATGTGTTCTTTTTGCAGCCTGTATACATTTATGGAGTTCCACTCAATCTCACTATCTGTGTCATTGATAAAGATGCTGAAGAGCTCTGGTCCCAAGACAGACCTCTGGGGGATGCCACTTGTGACTGGCCTTCACCTGGATGTAGATCCACAGGCAGTTTTTTCAGGCTGATAAGTGAGTATAAGGGAATACAGTTTTTCAAATGTAAATGATATATTCTGCTAGTTCCAGAAGGGTATAATCAGTAGCAAATAGAAAATAAATAAATAAATTCAGAAGCTCAGCATAAGGCAACGCTTCCTTATATAGCTAAAATTCCTCTCCCCCTAAACCCTCATAATTAGTTCTGCTGATTCATCAAAGTGTTGTTTCTTACAGTGTTCCCAAAATTAATGAAAACTAGATTTGTACTGCTTTGAAGGTATGTTACTCAGAACTGAACATGGGCACAGGAAAATGCCTGCTCCCTGTGCCTGACCTAAGGCTGCTGATGAGTCCAGCAGCTTTCCCTGCCATTTAAGAAGAAAACAGTGCAGACAGTATTTCAGATTGGGTAGATGTAGCTTCTATTGCTCCTCTAAATATATCCCACTCTCTTGACCTTTCTCTGACTCCTTGCACAATGGTGTTTGAAAAGCCTGAATTCTGTATGAATTCTATACATCTTAGCATTAAACAAGGTGGGCAATATCTCAATTTCTGTAGTTGCAGAGTTGTGGGTTTCTACTGGCTACACAAACTTGCATGAATGCAGTAATCAGAAGAAAAAAAGATAAGCTCTGAAGCGTTTTTCTGCAATCAGAGGGGAGAAAATGGATGAAAATGGAGAACAGAGTCCATCTTCTAGAGAAAACAGATACACTTTTTTTTGTATCCTTGTGCTTATGTAATCATTGGTTGTTTTGTGTTTTGACTGGGATACAGAAAAAAGGTCTTCTTGTTCTTCAGTTAAGCAACTTATTAACCCACTATTTTTACAATTATGTATTTCTTTTTTTTTATGACAATAGGAAGCTATTCGGAAAATGAAAAATATAGTTAAATGAAATAGTCTTTCAAAAATTGAAATTCTATTTTACAGCGTCTGTTCACTGCTGACAGCAAGATACACGCTGCGTAGATACACGTTCACGTACTTTTCTCATCATGACGACAAAATTGTCAGTTCTTGTTGTCACAGCATTAAAAAGCAGTGGACTTCAAGGTTTTTTTTTTTAAATATTGATTTTGAAAATAGATGTTCCTTAATTTCACAGTTCTGTCACAAATAAAGGTTATTAGGAGATTCATGAAGTTGTCATAAGAAGTGGTAGCAGAATCCTTATCGATTTCATTTACATATTGACTCTGTCATTTATTTAGGGAGCAATCAAGAATGGACTATTGGGAAAATGTGATGTTGTCATTTATTAGAAGCCCTCAGAAAAAATAATCATAGGCCCTAGTCCTATAATTTACTGTGTATAGACTGAAGGTTACACCATGCAGAGCCTCAGTGAAGTTAATGGTGTTCCATGCTGACACAACAATCTGCCCATCTGCTATAATTGTGAAATCAAAACAGTGACTTGGAAATTACAACATTGATGGGCCAAACTGAAATGTTAATTCCACCTCTGAAGCTCCGGGGGAATTAAGTCTCATCTTTGCTCAAAGAGATCTGCGAGAGATGTTTCTGCAGTGGATAGATGGTAGTGATATTTTAGAGATATGAGGATATAGTCCTGGAAATATTCTTCCTGCATTATTTGACTACTCTGAAAAATCCTAATATTTTAAACTTATTGTGGTTATTTAACCTAATCACTGTGTGTGGGATATAATTGATCTCTCTCGTAGGAGGTAATGCAAGAAAGAAATGGCATAATTCTGCATGTCTCTGTTCTGTAGTGACAGCCTGTCATTTCCTGTACTCTGCTAGTGGTTATGAATAGACAGTATATGTAGGCTGAACACTGTTGCTTGGTAACCATCTTTTTTACTTTCTTAAATGTAATTGCATCTCTTCAGAAAAACATTGATTACTTTAATTTCTTTTGATATTGAAGTAAGAAATTTGCTTCTAACTACTCTGAGTTTCTCAACAGGGTGGAGGCTATTTGAAATTTTACACTACGAATTTTCTCGGAGTTTTTTAGGGCAAGGCATATAATAAATATAATAAACACTGCCATATTGTTATAATCAGATCTACGTTTTCACGCAATGAAGTAGAGGAGGTCTGTAGAGAAGCACCTGGGTGTCCTGGTGGACAACAGGTTGGCCATGAGACAGCAGTGTGCCCTTGTGGCCAAGTAGTCCAAGCTACTTCAAATGAGGGTGGACAGGAGGTCACAGAATCACAGAATTGTAGGGGTTGGAAGGGACCTCCAGAGATCATTGAGTCCAACCCCCCTGCCAAAGCAGGTTCCCTACACCAGGTCAAGAGAGGTGATTGTCCCGCTCTACTCTGCCCTGGAGAGGCCACATTCAGAATACTGTGTCCAGCTCTGGGCTCTCCAGTTCAAAAAAGAAGACTGAGAGGGGATCAGTCATAAATGTCAGTAACTGTCTAAAGGATGGTGGGAGGCAAATGGATGAAGCCAGGCTGTTCTTGGTGGAGCATAACAATAGAACAAGGAATAATGGTTTAAAACTTGTATGTAGAAAGTTCTGTACTAACATGTGGAAGAATTTATGGTAAAAGTGACACAGTGCTGGAACAAGTTGCCCAGAGAGGTTGTGGAATCCCCTTCTATAGAGATCCTCAAAACCTGTCTGGATGCCCACCTGTGCAACCTATTGCAGGGTACCTGTTTTAGTAGGGGAATTGGACTTGATGATCTCTTCAGATCCCTTCCAAATCTTGTGATTCTGTGATCTGCTGTCTCAGACAAAAGCATGTTATGAAGAATGTCCTTACAGCCTATTTCAAGCCAGGTAGACTGAAGATTAAAGACTAGTGATTTGAACAATCATTTATTAGTGCTTATCACAAAGGAGATACAAGTTCTGCAAAATGTGCCACAATGTGATTGATCTAGTCTCCAGATCAATCTAGATCTAGTCTCTCTTGTCACAAAGATCATTTGGGGGGACTCTGAAGTTCCAGCAAGACGCTGTGTTGGCTGTAATTCAGTGATGAGAATGGACCTCAGCATTGTACTGAATACCATAGCTATTACCTAAGAAAGTGGTATCAGCAGAGGGACTATTATTATTGGAATTTAATACTTAATTGAAGGCTTGAGGTGTGATTCTATAGATGTCTAATCTTTCCTTTTCAGTTACATGCTCTAGTCTTCATATTTGTGGAGCTAAGCGTAAATGGGTAACCGGTATATATCTTAGAAAGCATATACAAAGTAGTGTAATCTTATAATTTTGCATAGATCCCACTTTCTGGCAGATTTCCTTCATTATTTTGAGGATGTTATATTCATGCTAAGAGGATAGTTGAGAATGTTATATATGTGCTAAGAGGATAGTTTATGAGGCCAAGGATTTTCTTGGTTTTTACAAGAAAAATAATTACTGAGTGCCCAAACTCACTGTGTGTCTGTTGGAACTTATTGTGGCCTACTGCCTGTTAAACAGCATGTTGCTGGTGTAAGGCAGATCTTAAATTCCTGTAGCCATCTCAGGACAAATTCATGCAATCTAGAAGTTTATTTTTGCTGACAAAGAGCACAGATTTGATGGCCAAAATAAAGTACTGCAAGTTGTCAGCTTCCATGCTGGTCTGTTGCAGCCACTACAGGGATACGGAAACTTCCACATGGCTGGTTTCATTTAATATCTAATTTGTATCCCCCATAGTCGTGTGTCCATGGCCATTCTGGAAGACATATTAGTCAGGAAAACTCCATACTGGTTATTTTAGCAGTGTTTGGAGATGATAATATTTCCTGTATAATATTGTAATTAAATATTTGGTTGTGCCAGTAAAACTCCCTAATGCAAAAATTTTATTCTGGAACAAGAGTGGGAACAGGATGCATTTTGTACTAGGCATGTAGATGCAAAAAAAAAAAAAAAAAAAGAAAAAAGAAAAAGTTGTGTCTGTTTGCTGCTGATTGTGTACATAAGAATCATAGAGTATCTCAAGTTGGAGGAGACCTGTAGTAATAATTAAATCCAATTCCTTGCTCCACACAGGTCTGCCCAGGAGACAGATCTGTTTAAACGGTGTCCAGACACTTGAACTCTGGCTAGCTCAGTGCCATGACCACCTCCCTTTGGAGTCTGTTCCAGTGCCTCTTCCTCTCAGTGGAGAATGTTTTCCTGATAACCAAACAGAACCTGTTGGATAGGCTGGACAGTTTTCAGGTAGGATTATTAGGAAAAATTTCTTCTCTGAAAGAGTGGTCAGATGCTGGAACAGGCTGCCCAGAGAAGTGGTGGAGTACCTGAAGTCCACTGTCCCTCGAGGTGTTCAAGAAACATTTAGATGTGATACTAAGGGACACAGTTTAGTGGGGAAATATTAGTGATAGGTGGACAGTTGTACTGGATGATCTTGGAGGTCTTTTTCAACCTTAGAGATTCTATGATTCCATGAACTTCCCCTGTTGCAGCTTCATGCTGTTCTCCCAGGTACTGCTAATGGTCAACAGAGAGAAAAGATCAGCACCCCTCCGGTTTCCCTCATGAGAAAGCTGTAGGCTTTCTGTGTGATGGGGTCTCCCCTCAGTTATCTACTTCTCTAGGCTGAGAAAAAAACAAAGGTTTTCAGCTGTTTCTCATTCCTCCTCCCATCTAGACCCTCCGCTGTCTTTGTAGTCCTCCTGAGGTATGTTTAATTTTGATGCATTTCTTTCGAATGTAAAGAAGTGCATCAATTTTTTCTGTGACATAAGTTTTACTGTCTTCTTGAGACACTTTTTGTTAGATATTATTAATGCAAACTTTTCTTACCATTATTTCACTAAAAGCTCCTGAAGTTCTATCAGGGAAATGGGTAAGACTAGTCACTAATATTGCTATGTAAGCTTTTATTCTAAAACAGTGGAAGATATTTATTATTTACTGTGTTTACTGGAACTCAGTTAAAATTGATTTGTTATTTAAAGTAGAAATCAGCTATATATTGCATAAAGTGCGCAGTCTTTCAACTTTGTTATTGTCATTTCATCTCATTATTTTTGAAGTAAATATGAGAAATGAAAGACATAATGGAAAAAAAACCCCTCGTTTCCAGCTTAACTCTTTGTGGTCTTTAAACACTCTGAATATCTAATTAGATCTATCCGCTCTTTTTTTGGAAGACTTGATTGGCAAATGATGTGCTGAGAAGAAACTCAACAAAGAACAAAAGTTACAAGGACTAGGAGCTTGTGAGAAGTTGTCTGAATTTTATATGACAGAGTATATTAGCCTATACAACAAGATTTTAGAGTTTAAATGAGAGGTAGATGTCTAAACGCCTTTGAGAACCTTGGCAATGCACAATTTGTATTGCATACTGCAGTGCATACTGCTGCCTTCTTTCTGTACCTACTTCTAATTTGCATTTGTAATTTAGAAGTAGTGTTGGGATCTAATTTGCAGAATGAAAATACATTAATCTCTTTGTTTTTGTTTTGTTTTGTATCTGTAGGAAGTAGTTATTAAGTTTTGAAATGGGTCCTTGGTTTGTAGGAATCTGTGTTTCACCTCACGGCTTTTTTGTTGAGTTTTTCAAAATTCTGGAGAACAAAATGCAGTACCCCATTTTTGGAGAGTAAGCAGTGAAGGAAAAATGGTGGGTTTTGTTTTTAAGTCTTTATACATTCTCCTATGCAGACATTTAAATGCTTTTTCAACCAGATGCTCTGGGGATCCTCTGACTCACAGTCCTGAGCCTCAATGATGGAAGAAAATTATATTTTATTGTATTTGCTTATAATGCAAATATAGTCTCAGAAATCAGACCTCTGCTGTGCTTCCATAACAAGCCATGTTTTCCTGGAGGAAGATCAGGAAACTAGTTATGATTTTTACTAGCAATTGTAATCTTAATAGTATTCACACCCCAAATAGACAGTGGTCCTCCTACAATTAATCATAGAAAAACTAAGAAGGGCAATTCAGTTTTGACTACATTCTTCCCTCTATCTTTATCTATAACCTTTTTCTTTTTTTTTTCTTTTTCTTTTTTATTCCTGGCCCTTGATATACATATACTGAAAATATTAAAAAAGAAGAAGGGAAACATTACAGATAATCTGCACTGTCTGTCAAGATTACATTGTACAGAGCAGAAGAATAGTACATATAATTAAACCTTCCTGGCTTTATGGTTGCTAATTCCGCCTACAAAGATCTCTAGGGGAATTTTTCTCAGAAATATAATCAGCTTCCAACAGGGCTTTATTTCTGCAAATGTTCTCCCAACCCCTACAGAATCTCAGCAGTATTTCTACACCAAAATCAGTAGCCTGAAAAATACTTTTGAAGAGAGTAAGAAATTTTAACTTCTAAATAGACTGAATCATGAATAAGATAAGACTTCAAATGGGAGAGCACAGTTTGACTGAGTAAGCTACATAATCTATCTGTTCATCTTTTTAAACATACGAAATCCTTACTATCCTTTTTTTTTTTTTTTTTTTTTTTTTTTTTTTAATAGTTGCTCTCTCATTTACCTTTGTTTGGGAACATAGAAAAAAAATGAAAAAAAAATCTAAATCTGTGTAAAAATAACGGTTTCACTAAACATTTTTGTTAAATTTTCGGGAAATACTTGGAAGAGAATTAGAAATAATCATTAGAAATAGTAGGCATTTTCACTGAAAGATACGGTCATGGTTTTTAGCTGTAACCTTATTGCTAAAAACTGCTACAAAATGAGCAGATTAAAAGATGGGAGGTAGTAATGAAATTAAAATAGCTCTGCTTTTGAACGTAGAACACTTGTCACTTTCTTTGCAGCTGGGGTAACAGTACTGAGTTTCCTGTTCATTCATGAACTCGTAGTGATTCTGGACCCATTTCTCTGTATAGGTGCATATTAGCTGGTGCATTACGAAACACAAAGGTAACCCTATAGAAAAATTATATTTTTATTACAAAAAAAAAAGAAAAGAAAAACTGGAAAACCCTGTGAAATTATCTGTATGTACTTGCATTCACCCCGTGTCAGACATGACAATAAAGCATACAATGAAAAGAGTGTGTAAAAATCCTTCCATAACCAAATGAGTCATGTCCAAGCCTTAAACTTCAGAACATATAAGATGAGAATGTTATACATGAGATAATTTTCATTTCAGTTTCAATACTATGGCTGCAGGTGTAAATAAAACCTGTCTTATTTATCCAGTAACTTTCCAGGCTCAGAGAAAACTCTGATGCCTTTAGAGATAGAGTAAGGAAGTCCTACTTGCTATTTGGGTGTGATTTTATATCGTCACAGTCGGTTGGATAAATTTACAGCAGCCTCCAGGGTTGGGAGTAGTCAAAATGTCATGAAGCTGTGACTGCTGACTGACCTCCAGCCTAATGCACACACCTGAACTTAATTTATGGTTGGCAGGGCTCTATTACTCCTGGCAGATCATTGTTGTATTGGCATTGCTGGATTAACTTTGAGGCTGGAAAATGTCAATGAGATAAGAAAAGAAATGTCAAAAAGAAGTTAATGAAACAGTGACGGGTCAGAGAAATATTCTGCAACGTGGAATTATCGTAAGACTTACCAGTCACCTCAGATAAATCCTTTTTTATTTCCGGTGTATTCTCTTGTCAGTCAATGCATTTCTCATCATTTCATTGTTGCAACAGAAATAATTACATCTTTTAAAGTTTGTTCATTTGCTACAAAGTTTTGAACTAAACTTTTTACATTTAAAAATAATTTTGCATTGTAAAAAAAAAAATGTAATAACTACTACATTTATGTTTTCTATTCCCAAACTGGAGTAAAATATGTAAGTACAGGAAAAAACTTTTTCATCATGATGTATTTTTTTTTTCTTATGTTTTGGATGGGTTGTATTTAATACTTTTTCATTCTTCATTGTTTCTCTATGAACACATGCTAACTTTTCTATGTATAGCATCTATGATTTTAATAGCTATCCCATTATTTAATATCACAATCATTGGGTGTTATTTAAAATGTGTGAAGTTCATCACTGAATACTGCTAAAGTTATTGAAGAGTACAATTAGATGCTATCTCATCAAAAGCTTTGTTATGATGAGGTTACATAAGTTTGTACTATTTTGTAGGTTTTTTGTTCCAAACACAGTCCATCACAAAGAAACGAAAATATATTAGAATTCTGGAGGGTTCTTTTTATTTTGGGGGTTTACATTTTGTAGGCAAGAAGATGTGAGGACGAAAGGAAGCAGGCCAGAAACAGGAGAGAATAAAATCAGTAAAATCTATAATAGTGCTCCCAAAATAAAATCAAAAGCAACAGACAGCTATGGTGCCAACAATAATGTGATTACTCCATGAGCCACAGCACTGAGAGGTCCAGGAGCTGAAGAGTCAGAACTGCTGTTTCTATTAAGCAAGTGGCAAGGTGCCAAAGTTCAAAGGAAAAATGAAAATTCTTGACCTTCTTTTTGTGTAAGGAAGAGCAGGCGCGCTATATGTGAGAGCACTGATAATACATCTTGAAATCTGGCATCTGGGGGCCGTGCCCACTGCCCATTGGGGCAGCCCATTCCATGCCCACCGCTCTCTGGTGCAGGCCCTTTCCCTGACCCCCAGACGCCCCTGGGGCCCCCTGCCACAGCTCCATGCCGTTCCCTCGGGCCCTGTCACTGTCACCAGGCAGCACAGCTCAGCGCTGCCCTCCGCTCCCTGGGAGGAGCTGCAGCCGCCATGAGGGCTGCCCTCAACCTGCTCTGCTCTGGGCTGAGCACAGCCACGGTGCTCAGCTGCTCCTCAAACACTGTGCCCTCAGATCCTCCTCCATCTCTGGAGCCCTCCTTTGGACACTCTCTCCTTGCATCTTATGGAGTGGCACCCCAACCTGCACCCAGCGCTGCAGGCGAGGCCGCACAGCGCAGAGCAGAGCGGGACGGCTGCTTCCCTCGCCTGCCAGTGCTGGGCCTGACGCCCCCCAGGGTACGGTTGACCCTTCTGAGTGCCAGGCGCACTGCTGCCTCAGATGCAATTTGCCGTCAAACCAGATCCCTTTTTGCCAGGCTGCACTCCAGAACTTCACCCCTGATGTCTGCACACAGAGCCAGGGCACCCCATCCCAGGAGCAGAACCCAGCGCTCGCCCTTCTTTGTGCAGATGGGAACCACCCTCATTTTGTCCAGATCTCAAGGCAAGGCCTCTTTATCCTCAAGGAGGTCAAAACTCCTCCCAGCTTAGCATCATCCACAAACTCATTGATACAGCTAACAGATCTTTATTGGAATCAACCGTAAAAACAACATAGAGAAATGGCCTGGAAATGGAGCCCCGCAGAATCCCAGTGGTGACACATAGGGCAACTGTCAGGACAAAGTCACCCAATCCTCCAGTGCAGCCATGTTTTAATTGTCAAGGAACATTCTTCGGGACACAACGGCACATCGGCCTTACGATGTCATGAGCCGTTTCCCTGCCAATAGCTCTAAATATGGGAAACCTGACTACAGAACATTAGCTGTGATGCAAGGCAGCCAGACAATAAAGGCAGGCAGGCAGGTTGGTGCATGGCTTCAGCCGGCCAAGGCATGCAGGCAGGGGCCACAACACCAGCCAGTCAGGAAAAAAAAAATTACGTATTATACATATATAATTATATATATATATAAAACAGTCCTTGGTCATGACTGGTTTCTCATGACAATTCTGGGGAAGATCCTTGCCAAAACAGAATTTTAGAGGCACATCTAATTTGGTGTGTATTGTCTTTTTTTTTTTTTTTTTTTTTTTTTGTTTGTTTGTTTGTTTGTTTTGTTTTGTTTTGTTTTGGCCAATGATAAAGTGTTAGAAAGATGCATACAGCTTTAAAGAGATGTACCAGTTTGATTTCTTTCTGCTTCACTGAACACACAGGATAAGATCCCAGGATTGAAACCCAGAACCCTCACACTGCCCTTTAACACCTTTCCTAAGTAAGTAACAGCACAGCAGAACACCAGCAATTCCACAAGAAACTCCAGCATTCATGGGAAATATTCATTCGGTTGCATTACTATTGCATCCTGTAAAAGCACTTGCTCCACTGGGAACACTCCAATATTGTAGGTCTGAGCAACGCTTCCTCTTTAAAAAACCTCTGCCATGGACGTATCACTCAAGTATGAGGTGATTAAAATTACAGCCATCAGCATTTAAAACTGGGTAATTAAGCTCTAACTCGCATACTAGCAAAAAATAAAAAAAAAAAAAATAAAAAAAAAACCAACAAAAAAAAAAAGAAGAAAAAGAAAAAAACGATGATACACATACAACCTGAAGCAGAGACATTGTGCTCCTAACAAGTGTTGTTTGTTCTGAGATCGTTTCAAACACTGAAGTTGGATACAAGTCCTATGGCATATTCATTTTAAAATAGTGTGTGTTCCTAAATACAGGACCAATTTAGGCTTGATGGTTATCCTTTTTGTGCTAAAACCCAAACTAACTGAGTAATGTTGTGCTTCACTTTTGGAAACCCATTCAGTGGCCCAAATACACAGCAGCTGTGAGATCAAGGATGCAGAGGACTCCTCTGAACCAGATTCCCAAGCTAATTCCCTACTAATTGCTAGGAAGGTCTGGTTTTGACATTATTTTCCCAAGTACATTTGTCTAATAACAAATGAACCTTTCTCCCTGTCACAGGGTTATCGTTAGATATAAGTCTGTGACAGGTGGGCACAGGCTGTGGGAAGAAGAGAAATAAAAAAACGGGGGGACTTACAACTTATTTATAACTTATTTATATATAGCTTATTTATAACCAGATGAAGGTGGAAAAACATAAGACAGACTTACAGATTTATGTCTATGTGTAGGCAACTTTAAATATGCTTCCGAGCCTTTACATGGAGATTAAGGTTGTTCAGTTTCTTTTTATCAAAGCAGAGGAAAGGATGTGCACCCTTCACCATAGAATTATAGAATATAAATGTAATAGAATGAATAGCATAGAATATGCATATCACAGAATATTTAGGCGCATGTAAGGCAAAGATGATGATGATTTGAGATAGCCAGCATGGCTTCACCAAGGGCAGATCTTGCCTGACCAATCTGGTGGTCTTCTACGATGGAGTGATGGCACTGGTGGTTGGGGGAAGGGTTACAGATATCATCTTCCAGAACTTCTGCAAAGCTTTTGACATGTTCCCTCACCACATCTTTCTCTCTAAATTGGAGATACGTGGATTTGAAGGATGGACTGTTTGATAGACTATTAATCAGCTGGCTGGAAGCAGCCAAAGTGTTGTGATCAATTGTTCTGTGTCAGGGTGGAGGCCGGTCACAAGCGGTGTTTCAGTCTTGGGACCAGTGCTCTTCAACGTCTTCATCAGCAACACAGAAAATGGTATCAAGTGCACCTTCAGCAAGTTTGCGGATGACACCAAGTTGAGCAGTGCAGTCTATGCATTGGAGGGAAGAGAAGCCATCCAAAGGGACCTGAACAGGCTGGAGAAGTGGACCTGTGAGAACCTAACGAGGTTCAATAAGGCCTAGGGCAGGGTGCTGCACTTGGTCTGGGGAAATTACAGGTATTTATACATACTGGGGGAAGGACCTCTTGAGAGCAGCCCTGTGGAGAAGGACTTGGGGGTCCTGGTGGATAAGAAGCTGGACATGAGCCAGCAGTGTGTGCTTGCAGCCCAGAAGGCCAACTGTGTTCTGGGCTGCATTAAAAAAGGGGTGGCCAGCAGACAGAGGGAGGTGATTGTCCCCTTCTACTCGGCTCCTTTGAGCCCCATCTGCAGTACTGCGTCCAGGCCTGGGGCCCCAGTACAGGAAGGACGTGGAGCTCTTGGAGCAGGTCCAGAGGAGGGCCACTAAGATGAACAGAGGGCTGGAGCACCTCTACTATGAAGAAAGGTTGAGGGAACTGTGCTTGTTTAGCTTGGAGAAGAGAAGGCTGCAGAGAGACCTCATTGTGGCCTTCCGGTATTTGAAGGGAGCGTATAAGCAGGAGGGGGAATAGCTGTTTACAAGGGTGGGTAGTGGTAGGACAAGGGGGAATGATTTTAAACTGAGACAGGGAAAGTTTAGGTTAGATATTGGGAGGACGTTTTTCACTCAAAGGGTGGTAACGCATTGGAACAGGTTGCCCAAGGAGGTTGTGGATACCCCATCCCTGGAGGCATTCATGGCCAGGCTGGATGTGGCTCTGGGCAGCCTGGTCTGGTGGTGACCCTGCACACAGCAGGGGGGTTGAAACTCAATGATCACGTGGTCCTTTTCAACCCAGGCCATTCTATGATTCTATGAATATCCCAAGTTGGAAGGGTCCCCCAAGGATCAGCAAGTCCAACCCCTCGCTCCACAGAGGACCATCTAAATTCAGATAGTCCTTCATTTGCAGCATCTGGGGGCCGTGCCCACTGCCCATTGGGGCAGCCCATTCCATGCCCACCGCTCTCTGGTGCAGACTCAGTCCCCATCTGCCTGTCCCCTGCCACAGCTCCACACCGTTCCCTGAGGCCCTGCCGCTGTCACAGAGAGCAGAGCTCAGCACTGCCCTCCACTCCCTGTGAGGAGGTGCAGGAACCTTGGCCACTGCTCACGTCTTGTTCCCGAGGCCCTTCATCATATCCATATCCCTCCTTTGGATGTTCTCTAATAGTTTTATGTCTTAGTAATATTCTTACTTGTATCACTGCAGTGGTATCCAGTGCTGGAGGTGAGGCTGCACAGTACAAAGCAGAGGGGACAAGCCCTCCCCTCACCCGCTGGCAGTGCTGGGCCTGGTGCTTTCCAGGGTGTGTTTGTCGAACCTGCTGTTGACAAGAACTCCCAGATCCCTTTCATCAGAGCTGTTCCTTAGTCTCTCATGCCTCATTCTGTACATAAATCTGGGGTTCCCCCAAACCAGGAGCACAGTCTGCTGCTTGTTCTTGTTAAACCTCATGTGCTTGGTGATTGTCCAGCTGTCCAATTTGTCAAATCTCTTTGTAAGGTCTCTCTACCCTCAAGGGAGACAGCTGCTTCTCATAATTGAGTACCATCTGCGAATCTTGGTATGTATTTGAGTATCACAGCAGAAACAAAAGTATCAGTGAGAGGCAAGTTTTAAGAAATACCTGAACTTTTTTGACTTGAAATTAAAGGAAAAATCTTACCGTAGGGTAAAACAGTTGTGAAGATAAATTTAGGAGGATTTGTGTTCTTGCAAAGGAGAGAAAATTGCATTTTATTTAAAAATAAAGCATATTTTAGGAGCAGAAATACAATTGAACTATGCTCATGAGAAAAATTATCAAGTTACCCTGAGACAGAAATAGCTACACAGGTGCCTTTTTGCAGAACTTTTCAGTGAGCATGCAAAGAAACATCAAATAATTTGAATGGCCTTTGATGACAGCTAAGGTAACTTGAATGACTTCTGGTATTTTTCTTCCATAATCTTGTCAAAATGCATATATGAGTGGTTATCAAATTAGGTAAGTCACAGTCACTTTCTTGCATCTTAAATTATTACAATCTAAAATCACGGTTAATCTCAACAATATTGTTGTAAAGTAGTTTTGCACAGTTATGTTTTAGAAATAAGATGCCTTATTTGCTGTTAGAATAGCTGTTAGAATTAAAATAGCTTGTAATAATGCACAGCTTGATATCAATGACAGATAAAAGCAATTGCAGTGCAATCACACAAAGTTCACAGCCACCACTTATAGTTTCCTAAGTCACTGCTTTCCAAAAGTCAAGTATTTATGAATGTTGTCATTAGACTGATACTATGCTTTGTTCACTTTAGTGCATCTGAAAGTATTAAAAAGAAGAGAGTGGGAATTTTATTGCCATATTTTTAAATCAAATATTGTCATCAAAAGCTGATTCATGTGTATCCAAACTGATATTATTTCTGTCTTGTTTAATGGAATTTTATATGTTGATATCCAGTGAATTCTGTTTCAAGAAATTATTTTATTGGTGCTTCAAGTTTTGAAAGCATGTATTTCTAAAGGAATAGCAGTCTTACACATCTACCCAAAATAAAAGAAAAATGGAAGGAATTTACTCTGACTTGTCATTTTGACAGAAAATAGCATCATGTTTTCTAAGATTTAAGTGATGTTTTAAATTGAGAATTTAACATTTAAAATATATAGCTTATCTTGCATATTTAGGCTTTGGAAACGTAAAGAAGACAATAGCAGGAGAGAGTTGGCTGGATTCTGTAATCTGCTTTGGGTTGTCTAACACTGCAAGTGTCTTGTTGCTCTGCCTTGCACTGCCTGTCACCTAATAGAATAATCTAACCAATCACTGCTAACAGAGTAACGATGAGATCCTTTTATAGTACCGTGATCAGTGCTAGGACAGATAGGACTAAGTAGTGTTGAATAGCACCAGATCATATAAGTACTCGCAATAAAATTTTTTCTTGGCTTTAGAGATATCTTAGGAAATATATTTTGGAAAAATTTGTATGATTGTTTCTTACAGAATACATTAATTCACATAATCTGCTAGTTATGCTTAAACGTACTGCAGTTTAGCAAGGAGCTATAGGCTCATCATCAGAATTCTTGACTGAAAATTTACTTAATTATGATCCCTTATACATGTCATGGTTCTCTCTTTCCTTACCTCAACCACTGCTCTCCTTTTCTCTACCCCAACCACTGACAGCAACTAGTGAATGTTCTGGCTGGAAAATGGGAGAAATCATGTCTAATCTGAAACATAACTGATGCGATGTCACTACTAGACACCATTTTATTCTGACCTCGAAGACAATTTCCCCATCTTACCTTTGAAGTTATTATTTTTAGTACTATGTTATATCATTTGTTGTTTTGTATTTGATAAACTACTGAAGAATTGCATGTCTGAATCTTAGACTTCTTGGAGGCAAAAAAAGATGCATTTTATATTTTAGAACACTGGCTGTATGGATATCTCCAAGAAGATTTGTATTAAGTGTATTTTCATAATTTTGCATCATAGTGATCACTTTCATACTTCAAAACTGATTACAAAAAAAGTTTCCTCAATGCATAAGTTGTTCAGGAATTTTTTTCTACCACCCTTTCCGATATTGAAGATGAGCACAGGTAAAGGTATATGTGCATGTGTGTATATTCAGATAAATATATACAGATATAAATACAGATAGCTGGTTGATGCATACTCCTTGTATGTTCCTGGTTCCTGGAACCTCACCTGGAAATTCTTTCCACTCTTACCTGACTAGCAACCTCCTGCAGCCTATTTTCCTTCGCCACTGGAATGTCACCCATATTGTAAGACTACGTGGGCATGTTTTCTTTCACACATCCTAAATTGTGGGATCTAAGACTATGGAGATTTTTTCATCTAGAATGCTTTATTTTTTCTATAGGTCTTAAGTTTGTTCTAAGCCATCAGAATCATTTATATCTCCATTTATAGAATAGGCAATCTTTTGATCTTTTAAAAATGAACACGTTTTTATTTAAATTTACTTCCAGTTCATGCTAGACATGTTAGATTTTTGTTGAGACCTACAAACACTAGGGTCATATCTTTGTCAAAATAATAAACAACAGCATTTCATTTCTAATTGCTTTCAAGTTAAATTGGCAAGTAGGCACTCAAGACTTGGTGCAGCAAGAACTAATAGAGTTAGTGCTTCAGAATGCAGTTCTGTTATTTCAGAGATCTGCATACCCCTACGACAAATACAAGTAACTTCAAATATCAAAAGAATATTTTTAGTTAGTTTAGTTAATTATCTTGTTGTATATAATTTCAATTTCAACTTTTAATTAATGTTCTCACATATTTTTGAAACTCTACACTGTACATACAGGGTTCTTTTTCAGTTAATTTTTTTGTCAACAGTTTGTTTGTGAAACATTGGCATGGAACAGAAAAATTGTACATAATTTTACTATATTATGTTCAGATTTCCAAATCATACACCAGATTCTTGTTTTGCAAATGATGATATAGTTGATGATTTGTTTTTAGTTGATAGTTGTTAGATTGGGAGTAGTATGTTTGTTGGTGCTTTTCAACAGTTACAGCAGTCCACAACTGCTTATTGTAGAGTCCAAATTAACTTATCAAAAGAAAAGGATCTAATGTGTGTGAAAGCACATATTTTAGTCCCATTCATCTTAACAACAGTGGGGATATAGGCAATATTTTGAGTGCTGGTGTCACTTTAAATTATCCTTTTCTAATGAAGGATAAGAAACTTCTTCACTAGCCTCACTCTACGTCACTCATACTCCCGTATCTCTGGGATATCCCAGACCTCTGGGACACTGTTAGTATTGGCACTATTTGTTTGAAGTTTATTATTTCCTACAATGACTCCAAGCCAGGTGACAGAATGTTTCAGGATAAATGGTGTGTCTGAAGTTAAAAGGAAAAAAACAATCAAAAACACCTTCTACTGAACTATAAAGCAACACTGCCAACATAAAAAAAACAGTTTCTAGTAACTGTATTTTCAGAAAGATATGAAAAGCCTTATTCAATCTTTAATTCTAAGTGACCATAAGAATGAATTAGATAATATGAGAATGAGATAGCGTAAGAAGGATTGGCACTGTGGATTCTTGTCTAATCACCATAATGCAGTGTACTCAAGCTTTTAAAGAGCTTCTTTGTTTCGGGAAGTAAAATTTTACAGCATCAGAACTGTGGAATTCTGTACTGCTGTGCCTCGCTTGTTTGGTACTAGCTTTGAAGCTGTTACCTTACTTCTCAGTGAGGAGTGTGTATATGCAATTAGTTCTGGAAATACGTAGAGCCCCTGTGAGCTTTTCATTCTTAATACAGAAATGCATTTTTCTTGTTAGTTCACAGGGGCAGTTGTTATTGTTATTACTATTAAATATTATAATTCTGTAGCTGCATGAACTAGTCTGTCATTAATTCAACGCTATAGTCATACATTATTATTATTGTTATTGAGAATGACTCATGGAAATGTGGAAATAACGTTGTGAAATAAATGCTCTTTCCCAGATGAGCTGTCATTCATTGCCTAATGCAAGGGACTTACAGAATCCAATAGCCTTATAAAAGGCCATGTTTTGATCTCAGTTTTTGGAAGTTTTTGACATTTCTGACTTCAAAGGGACTGGCAACTAAAATATAAAATTCTAGTAGAATCCATTAGGACTTAAAGAACCACAAAATATCCTGAGTTTGTAAGAACCCCAAGGATCACTGAGTCTAACTTCTGGATCTTCAGAAGACACCCCAAATCCAAGCATTTTCCAGATACCTCTTCAGCTCTGATAGGTTGGTACCATGACATAGGGAATCTGTTTCATGCCTGACCACAGTCTTGTGAAGAGCCCTTGCCTAACACCCATCTTGACCCTCTACACACATTTTGTCCTGTAGAATCTTCACCATTTTCTTAGCCCTCCTTTGGATATTGTCTAATAGTTTCGTATCCTTGTATTGTGGTGCCCCAAACTGCAACCAGTGCTCAAGGTGAGTTCTTACAGCACGGAAAAGAGTGGGACAATCTCTTCCATCACCCTTTGGCAGCTCTGAACTTAGTGGTCTCTGGGGTATGGTTTTCCCTTGTTGGCTGCCATGGCATGCTGATGGCTCATGTTCAACTTGCTGTCAACCAGAATCCACATTCCCTTTCTCAGAATGTGATGCAGGAGGAAAAAAAAGCAATTTAGTGAAAACCACAAATATGTATGTTGAATAGGCTCATGTGGACTAAGCTTTGCAGGCAGGCATCTGGCTTTATCCTCAACTTCATTGGTAACATACTATTTTTATTGAGCTATGAATAGGCTTCACAAACTAGCAATACTCCATCTTGTTTACTGACTTGACTACAAGGTAGTCAATACAGAATCCTGGAAATCTCTTCCTTGGATTGAATCATAGAATCATAGAATCACCAAGGTTGGAAAAGACCTCTAGAATCACCCAGTCCAGCAGTACACCTATCATCAATATTTCCCTCTAAAGCATGTCCCTCAGTACAACATTTAAATTTTTCTTGAACACCTCCAGAGACAGTGACTACACCACATCCCTGGGCAGCCCATTCCACTGCCTGCCCACTCTTTTCAGAGAAGATATTTTTCCTAATGTTCAGCCTGAATCTCCCCTGGAACAACTTGAGGCCATTCCCTCTAGTCCTGTCACTAGTTATATGGGAGAAGAGGCTGAATCCCACCTCATCACAGTCTCCCTTCAGTAGTAGTAGTTGTAGAGAGTGATATGGTCACCCTTGAGCCTTCTCCAGACTAAACAATCCTGGTTTCCTCAGTTGCTCCTCATAAGGTTTCTACAAACACCTCAAATGCCAAGAGAAACTAAAAATATCTAAGAGATTCACTTATGTGGAAGAAGTGGACATGATCAGCTGTTCTTTTGAAAGATACAACTGCACTCTGATCTGTGTGAAAGATAGGTGGCAAGTCTTATTATCCCAGTGATAGGTCTTGAATTCCTTTAGTACATCTTTATCAGTTTGCTGCAGCTTCAATAGTTTACACAACACTTCCTCCTTTAGTTCAGGCAGGACTCAGTACCTCAATCTTTATGAAGAACTTCTTTCTATTTTGTAATTCTGTGTCTCATACAGCTAAATCTTCTTGATAAAACTTTGCTTATCAAGAAACTATAGAGCTCAGCTATATTAAGAGTAAATGAAGACTTTTTTTCTGCTCTCTTTTCTCCTATCCTCTTTTTCATTGCCCTGAGGATGACGTATTAGAAGTCTGATGTAACTCCCAAAACAATTCATGAACAAACTAATCAAGGGACAGAAAAGTGATTCTCCTGGTGCTTTGTGAGTTTAATCTATACATTCACAAATTTTGAAATAAATATTGATATAAAAGATGGGACGAAATGCAGCACTATGCCAAGTACAACCCATTTTGGAAAGCAGTCCTTTGATTATTAGATTGGTTTCAAGGGAATCCATATAGATGTGCTGAGAAAGCAAAACGCAGTTCCTAAATTCTGATTTCCCATGCCCATGCATTGTATTTCTTGTCAAATTATGGTGAAGAAGAGATTAGAGGAGTAAATAAAATATAATTACAACTTTATTTTCCATCTTGTTCTCCCTTTCTGGCACATCCCCCTACTTGGCACTGGTGAGGCCTCACCTCAAGTACTGTGTTCAGTTTTGGGCACATCAGTACAGAAAGGACATTGAGGTGCTGGAGCAGGTCCAAAGAAAGGCAGCAAGGCTTGTGAAGGACTTGGAGAATACGTCCTATGAGGAGAGACTGCAGGAACTGTGGCTGTTCAGTCTGGGGAAAAGGAGGCTGAGGGGAAACCTTATTGCTCTCTTCCAATATCTGAAAGGTGCTTACAGCGAGAGCGGGGTTGGTCTCTTCTCACTGGTGACAGGTGACAGGATGAGGGGAAATGGCCTCAAGTTGCATCAGGATAAGTTTGGGTGGGGTATCATGAAAAACTTCTTTGCAGAAAGGGTTGTTAAGCACTGGAATAGGCTCCCCAGGGAGGTGGTTGAGTCACCATCCCTGGATGTGTTTAAAAACCGTTTGGATGTGGTGCTCAGGGACATGATTTAGTGGAGGGTTGTAAGAGTTAGGGTAGTATGGTTAGGTCATGGTTGGACTTGATGATCTTTAAGGTCTTTTCCAACCTGAGTGATTCTATGATTCTAAGATTCTGTGATCCTTTACCGTGATTCTTGTGCAGAGTTGAAGTCAGGAAAACCAAAGTGTAGACAGAATTGAACTTAGTGACAGATGTGAAAAACAACAAGAAGGATTCTTAAGATTCACAGAGGAGAAAGACAAGCAAAGGAAAGTGTACCTTCTCTGATAAATGAAAAGTGAGAGCTAGTCTCCTCTGACAGGGAGAAGGCTGATGTACTTAATGAGTTCTTTGTCTCGTTCTTCACAGCCAGCCAGGCTTCTCGCATCTCTTGCGTCCCTGAACTTCTAAGCAAGGGTCAGGGAAGCAAAATCACTTCCAGTCTAAGAGAAGAGCCAGTCTAAGACCACCTCATAAAGCTGAATGTGTACAAGTCTCCTGGCACATGGATCAGTTTCAGATAGTTGGATCTGATATAAGATATGGACTGTGGTGTAGTTTTTTCTTTACTAGAAGTCAAGTTGTATGTTTCCTTGGCTTAAACAATGCATGGTACTCTTCAGAATAAGTGAATAACCAATGTAATATCCTTGTCGTAATTCCTGTCTTGTACATAAACTGTCATTTCAAAACAAACCTGCTGAGGCTTTTCCTTATGAAGACATTTGCAGGTTGAAAAAGTGTATGTCATTGTAAAGATAGGGATTTGACAGAGAAAGGAGAGAAGCCTTCCCCAGCAATGGGACATCTCTATGATGGCTTGAAATACTTGCTGCTTTGTTACGTAGTTATGGTGTTTGCTCCATGTTGGTTCTCCTACAGCACATGTCACCGTGGTGTCTGTATGAGGGAAGAGCTGAAAGGGGAGAAATCCTCACAGAATTATAGAATGACCAAGGTTGGAGAAGACCTCTAAGATCATCCAGCTCAACCACTCACCTATCACTAATATTGAAGTTACTACTGCGCTCTTCTTTCCACTCCTCTGCTCAATGTTCACGGTATAAACCAAAACATTCCCACTACAAAAAGTTAAAGGTAGTATCAGTGATCTTCAAAATAGTTAAAACGCAATTGTCATTGAATGTATTGAACTAGTTTTATTGTAAAGCTTAAACAAAATTCCTCTCTTCTGCCCCACACCCCAAAAAATAACCAACAATACTCAAGCAAATGATTGTTGTAGAGTAGAGGATGCTGAGTAGCAGTATGTCTTGCAGATTGTGAAGCTTCTTAAAAGAAGTCAGTTCAGTGCTAGCTTTGGGAGAATTTCACACTATGTTGAGCTTCAACAATTCAACAATGATCACTTAGGACTCCAATAACACCTGGCTGAGTCAAAGCTGAGGAAATGCAAGAGTCTGTTCCTCTTGTGTGCAAAGATTCCTTTGTTCTGGCAACCTTTAAATTCAATGTATAAGGTAAGTCTTAGTTTGAGAATAATTAGATACTTGGAAGTGTTAAATACTGCTCAATTTACTCATAAAAATACTGATGTTTTCTTCAGTAGACCTAATTCTGAGAATAGAAGCAATTATTTCTTGTGATTATTCCTGAAGTTAGTTGAGGCTCTGGAAATACATAGTGAAGAAAAACTATGATAAACAGATGTGATGACAAGGAGAAGACCCTATCAAGCCAGAAACTTAAATGTCTGGCCTTGTTTAGGAGGTACAGGCGTAGTTGTGTTGCTTTACTTAAGCAAAGATGATCCCCCTGACCTTTGCAGTGCCACTGGTGTGCGTGAAGCAAAAGACACTTCAAAGTGCCTTGCAAAATGGACAGATGAGGAGTCCTGCCCAACTAGAAAGTGGAAGTAAAACCCTAAAGCTGTATGTGCAGCACAGGAGACGCAGAGAGTCATAATTACATTCACTAGTATAGGACCAAAATATGCAAGAGCTGCTTCCTTTTGTGAATGAACTGAGACGTTCATTTACAACATTTTCTGTTGTTGTCTGCTTTTAGGCCAACAGTTTCCTCTTCCTTGTCAATAACCAGCAGCAGCCCACATGGGTTTTTAATATATGGAATCATGTGGATGTTATTTAGTTTCCGAGAGTCTGAAGTTACATTCAGGTACTTGAGTTAGATCTTTGAATACTTATCAAAACAGGTATTGTAATTCCCTGAATTGATCCAAAGATTTGCTTAGTGAGGCCCCACCTTCTGTACTGGAAATTGGTTTGAGGGCTGAGTGCACCAAAAACAAAGCAATCCAAGGAGATGCATGAAGGTGGGCAGCAGTGGGCACTCCAGACAATATTCAGGAACTGTTTGTTGCAATGAGCTTTAGAAGAAGATATAAAGCATTCTCCTTTAGTTTACCACATGCTTGATTTACGCTTTCTGTCTGTTTTCATTATCCCTCCTAAATGAGCAGTGCCCCAAAGCCATCAATTGGGTGGGTTAACATAATTCATTGTTCCCTAGTGCTTGAAAAACGTTGCCTTCCTCTATTAGATAGGTTGAAATAATGAATTATATAGCAACAATGGATGTAATGACACTCCTCATACCTAAGAAATGGTTTCAAATCACACCACTCTAAAATAGTTACTGTTCTTTTTGCTTGGTAGTGTAATACTGCAAAACAGAGCCAAAGAATGCTGGTGCTGGGAGCTGTTGTGTTCCCTCCAAAGGCTGGGTATGGGTCAAAAAGTGGTTGCAGCCTCTCTGTTTTGCCCATGTGCTGAACGAGGTCCAGGGCCTTTGTGGGATCTGTGTGATGCCTTCCTGTGTTCCTTGTCTCATTTTGGTGCTGCTAGGGAAACTGATTTTAATGACACAAACTGCTAATCAGCTGATCTCAGAAGAGGATATAGCTGTGAAATAAAGAAGTGAGAAAAAGGGAAGAAATTAATTGATGTGCTCTGTGATTTGAGTGGTGCATGGAAAGAAGAGTGCTGGAGAGCAAACGGAAGCTGAGATGATGGATAATATGATAAAAACCAGGCAGTGCTCTCTACTTTGGCCATAGTGGATGAACTGAGTAAAGTTACATGCTGTTGTGCTGCCCATCAGAGCTGTATAGTTACCCTGATATCAGAAGGCTGACAAATAGGTTTTTTCCCTTTCCCTTGCAATCCTGTTCTCTTTCAGTTGTATGAATGAACAGTGAGGAACAGTAAAACAGAATTCACAGCAGTGATGTTTCTCAGTATGTTTTCCCTTCATTTTCTTTTTTACATTTTTATTTTCTCTGGCTACATCTTTGGGTTTTATTTTATGCAGTCATTTTTTATTTACTTTCATATCTGTCCTTGCGTCTGTGGATTTACTACTCTGCAAACCCCAGTGAATCAAACAGCAACTGGAGTGATGAGCCCATTACCTGAGAAGCACAATTCCAGTTTTGTGATTCAGATTTGTTGTGATACACAGAGATTGCGCTGCAAAGCCACTTGGGAGGGACTGTGATCCAACCTGGAAATGTCTCAGCCCTGCTTATCTTAGGTCAGATTCTGAGAAAGGATGCAGTGGTACAGCATCATCTGTGTAGGACTGCTGTGCCAAGCTGCACAAACCCTTCCACAACCCTTCCCTGCTGAACACTGTGCTGGGAGTATTTGCACTGTGATGGTGAACTGCATGTGTGCGGCACTGACAGAGAGCTGGACCCACCCTGCAACCCAAGGCCTGGCCAGCCACATATGTTGTGGGGAGTTCTGCTGGAGACTGCATCAGTTCCTATGGCTGCAGGGGCTGCTGAGGAGGTGAAAGACTGGGCTGGGCCTCACCCTGCAGGGCAGAGTCATTCATTCTGGGGAGAGTGGAAGGGAGCCAGGAGGCCCAGTGCAGAGAGTAGCAAAAATGGAGATGCACTTACTGTTTTGTTTTGTTTTTAAATTGCTTTTTATCATCATTATTTTGTATTGTTCTATTAAATTGTATATTGTCCAGTTTTGAAACAAAAGTTCTAATGGAGCAACTGGAATAGTTCATGCTGAACTTGAGTCCTTTTTACCATCCAAAACAATCTTCTGCTTCGCCAAAGGATCAGCTAACTACTTCTGTACCTTCTTTGACACCAGCTGAAAGCACAGAGAGCCTGGGGCTGTCCACTGGATTCCTCTCATTGTCTCAGCAGAGCAGCTCAGAGGACCCCAGTCCAGTCCTGCATTCTTGTTATGGCTCACCTGCAGCCCAAAGAGAGCTTGAGACCATCCACTGGGCTCCTCTTAGTCCTGGCACAGCAGCTTAGAGGACACCAGTCTTAGTCCTGCTGTCTTCCCCAGGACTTGCCTGGAGGCTACAGGGAGCTCAGGGAGCTCAGGGCTGGACTGTGTTCTGGCACAGCAGATCAGAGGGCACTAGACTCAGTCTGCGTCAGTCTGAGTCAGCAGTGTGCAACCAGTAAGGTCAACCATACCCTGGGGTGTGTCAGGCCCAGCACTGCCAGGAGAGGGAAGTGGCTGTTCCACTCTGCTCTGCGCTGTGCGGCCTCGCCTGCAGCGCTGGGTGCAGGTTGGGTGCCACTATATAGGAAGAATAATATATTCTGGAGAGGGCCTGTGTCATGATCTTCCCTAATACCAAGGTCCAACTAACAGGCCTGTAGTTCCTCAGATCCCCCTTCCAATCCATCTTGTAGATAAAAATCACATTAGCAAGTCTCCAGATGCCTAGGACCTCCCTAGTTGACCAGAGGTGCTGATATATGATGGAAAGCAGCTTAACAATTACTTCTGCCAACTCCATCAGCACACTTGGGTGGATCCCATCTGGCTCCATGGGCTTGTGACAGTCCAAGTGGAGTCACTGTTCACTGCTTTCTTCTGAATTGTGAGGGGCTTTTTTCTGCTCCCCAGCCTCATCTTCCAGCTCAGGGGCTGAGTACCTTGAGGATAACTGGACTAGAATTGAAGATAGAAGTAAAGAAGGCACTGAGAACCTTTTCCTTCCCCTCGGGGATAACATTCTTGACCATGTCCAATAAAGGTAAGAGATTCTTCTTGGCTCTCCTCTTACTGTTACTATTTATGTAAAAACATTTTTATTACCTTTAGCAGTGGTGGCCATGTAGGTGTAGTAAAGACCAGCTAGGGTATGTTTTCAACTGAGCATTCTTTACAAGCCTTTCTATTTGCCTATATACTCAGGATCTTAAAGTTAGTGACATTTCCATTGAGTAGAATCATAGAATCACGAAGGTTGGAAAAGACCTCCAAAATCACTCAATCCAGCTGTCCACCCATCACCAATATTTCCCTCTAAACCAGTATTCTCCTTTTCCCTTCCTTTCCCTTTCCTTCCCTCTTCCTTTTATTTCTTATCCATTTTTCCTTTTTTCTTTTTTCCTTCTTTCCCTCTTTTTTCTTTTCCTTCTTTCTTTTTTTTCTGCACTTTTCCTTCTGTTTCAGTGGTCCCAAGAATGATTCGAGATACAATTTCTTTGATTCCCTTGATTTACTGTCTGTTCTCCTGCCGATGGAGCCCAGGACGCTGCTGGAAATCTTGGCAGCCTTTTTTGCAGAGCTTCTACCTGCCTGTCAAACCCCTGTTTGAATAGTTACTAGAGATTCTTCCTTCCCATGTTAAGGAATTTGCATTCATCTTTGTTTAATTTAATGCAGCTCATATTGGCATATTCTTCCAGTCTGCCTAGTTCTCTCTGGACTTTGTTCCTTAAGGGCCTTCCCTTCAGTTTATTTATGTGCTTGAGCTTGGAGAATTACTTTCTGACACACAACTAAATAGAACTAGGACCACAAATACTCATCTCTGGCTAGTGTTCTTCCTCCTATTCTATTCAATTTATTTATGAGGCGGAGTAATATTTAGATGCAACTTTTATTGTTACTTAATAGAGGAATAATGGATGTGCAGTTTCTTCTCTGCTCCTCGCCTTATGACCTTTTTCCACTCTTTTGCATCACTGTTACACTGTAGCTAGTCACACAGTGAACCTTAGATTTTAAATGCTTTCCCAAGAACCTTTTGTTTTTATTTGCCTGTAAGATGTTTAACTGACATTGGGTCAGACTGTGATCCCCCTATTGACATTAGTGAACCCTTACTCATAGAGTTAGTGTTACTGGGCTTCAACAGCTGGAAGAATTTACATATTAGAAATTTGACCCTGTCAGTCTCTGTTCATACAGACAGTCCCATCTTTCAAATCTGATGCCAAAAGACATGTCTCAAACAGGACAGTTTAGTTCTAATCCTTAACAAAATCAGACAAACTCAACACACATTCTAGGAAAGAGAGGACCCTTTCAGGCAAGAAACAAACTGCCCAAGAAAGTGGTTTTTCAAGAGTGATTTCTGTAACAGTGAAAGCTGATGAGGGTGGAGCTGGGATTTTTTAGTCTGGAGGAGTCTTGGGGGTGATCTTACTACTCTCTACAACTACTCGAAGGGAGGCCTGTGGTGAGGTGAGGTGCCTCTTCTCTTGTGTTACTTGCAGCAGGACTAGAGGGAATGGCCTCAAGTTGTTCAAGGGGAGATTCAGGTTGGGCATTAGGAAAAAGATCTCTGATAGAGTGGGCAGGCATTGGAATGGCCTGCCCAGGGACGTGGTTGAGTCACCATCTCTGGAGATGTTCAAGATATGATTATATGTTGTACTGAGGGACATGGTTTAGAGGGAAATATTGGGGTGATAGGTGGATGGTTGGACTAGATGATTTTAGAGGTCTTTTCCAATCCTGGTGATTCTATGATTCTGTGATTCTGTGAAATTCAAATCTGTTTAGACAGAAGTGAAGGAAGATAATTGTCGCTAGAAGATTTAGACTTCCAAGCAATGAGAACCATTTTATCCAGAATTTACTGAACTAAATGCAGTATGAGCCAAACATCATCATCCAGGTCCATTAAGACAGATGTTCAATATGGAAGAATCATGAGAATTTCTTCCCAATTTTGCTGAATAACTTTCTTCTTAAACAACAACTGAACCCACAGTCATGTTGCTTTAAAGTATTCACTGAAAGAAGAATAAAGTAAATTGGGATGCATAATGCAGGTTTTCTATTCTCTCTTCCAGCTTTTTTTATCTAATAGTAGAAAAGCTGCAGTGGTCAGTATAATGAGATTTAGCACAGCTGAGAACTGTAGGTATGTTCACATCAGTGCTAAAAGGAACAGCAGTGTAAATTAAACTACCTTTAAAATAATTAATCCTAATAGCAGTGTGGCCACCTTGGGAAGTAAAACAGCCAATAAGCAGGGTAAATAAATATGCCTGGAATTTCACTATGTGTCCATAGTAGTGGAGCCCTACAATGACACTTAACACAGCTCTATCATCTTCACTATGGCACCTAATTTTAAGAGAATCTCCTTGAAGGAAGGTACAGCTCTGTAATTGTAGACTATGGGACCTGGGCCCTAGCATCATGTAGCTGTCATTAGATGCTAGGAATTCTTCATTGCTTTGTCAAATTATGTCCACCCACCTTTTCTGTACAATTCAGGCTAAATGTCATCTTTTGCACAGAAAAGATGTGTTTTAGTGGAATAAGCAAAAGAAAAAATGGGAAGTGTTTTCTTCTTATTGCAGTAATTTCATCACAGAGAAATCCCTCATTCTTTTTGTGAGACAGAAATAGGAAGGTCTTGGAATGGTTTCACTCCCATAGGTGTGGAAGGTGAGAGGTTTGTCATTGGTGTTGAGTTTTTCCTCACAGGTTCCTGGTATTGTTATTTCCTATTTTGAGCTTTTCAACATGACTTCTAGAGGTTTTGTCCCTGAGCACAAACTCTTGTGAGTGTGTATGACTTTTTTCTTTTTCTTTTTTTTGAATCAGTTTTGTTAAATACTTACCTACATTAAGGACATTAGATTCTTCAATTAATAATGAGAGAATAACAGTAGTGAATAGAAATAGTGAATTCCCACTTTGAGTCACCATCCTCATAGACAGTCTATTTAATGCTAGGTACTAGCATTAAAAATAGGGCACAAAATCTGCAATGTAACTTAACTTCTTTTGATTTTTTATTCTGTCCTGTGTTAGAAGAGTCAAGAAGATTCACTGCAGATGTTTAGTAAGGAAAGTTACATTTAACCCCTATTATATGTATCTATAATGCAATTCTGCTTGGCTAGCAGAGCTGAGTAGTTTCTGATAAACCATCTGAGTGGCTAATTGTACAAATGCAATGTGCATTCCTTCTTCTTTGAGCAGCTGTTGGTGGCTGCTGAAAGCAAAATGTTATATCTGCACAAAGAATGATTTTAGCAGTAGTGTGAAAACAATCTTGACTCATGATTTCGTAGTGAGTCTTATTTTAGTATAGCATTGTTCTCAGACTGCTGTAACTATGGGTCAGATGACAGTTTTGTTTAAAGTTTTCCCAGTGATTTATAACCTTCTCCAAATTACATTTTCATCTGCCCTTCTCCTGTTTGTTCTTCATCAAAAGTGATCATTTTTAATGGAAAAAATTAAAGAGAATCTTTTCAAATGACATGTTATGTGACTGTACAATGTGAGTTTCTCATGTCATTAAAAATATATATATTTTTTTTTAATTGGGTCCTTTGAAAGGCCAAATGTTTTTTTCACCAGGATTGTTTTCTTCACAATTCAACATTCAAATTCAAACAAAAGAAACCTTAAATGAATGGTTTGACATAGAGATAGGCGTCAAATACTTATGCATGCAGTTTGCTTCTTTAACACTGCTGATGATTTTGCCATGAGAAATACTGGAGATGAAAATGAACTGTATGTTGGTTCTTCTGCATGGCAGTTCAGCCACCATGCAAATAAGGTCTACAGATTCTCCTCATCCAACTAAATATAGAAGAAATTATCAGTTATGGAAAAAAAATAACTTCGATAAAAAACCCTCGAGATTCTACCACAATAATGAGAAAATGGCACACAAGGAGTCAATTCAGGAGAAAGTTTTAAGATGGAATTATGAGTTTACCAAGAGCTAATCACTGAAATGTCTAGCATGTTGGTTAAATTATTTTGATTTATGGACTCTATGCACAAGAAATCTGAAAGTCTTCTGCAGTGATAGATAAGCTTCTAGGTACCTTAGAAAGAGAAATGCCTAAGAACACAATTAGCACTAAATGCAATAAATTCATAGCACAATATAATCATTCAGAAATTTCAACATTTTAACATTCATTTTTCTCTTGAGCTATCTGAGAAGCTGAAAATATCCAGATCATGCTTTAAAAAATGGTAGATATACTGTAAGGCAGTTAAAGGAGTAAGTTAATGAGTCTAAACGAAAGAGCAATGTAAATCACATTTAGAAAGAAATGCAAAAAACTGTATGGGTTTTTTTATGCTCCCAAAAATTTACAGAAACCTAGAAATAATTCAAATTCTTATTTGAATTTGCTTATTAATTTTCATGTGCATATTGTTTTATATTACTCCTGTGTGTGTGTGTTTGAAATACAGCTCCCAATTTCTGAGTCATTTATTAAAATTGAATACAATTTATAAGGTATGGAAATTTGAATAAGCATGAATGGAATCATGTCATACAAACACTAAAAAAGTTTCATTTTGCTGGCCAATCTTTTATATCAAGAACCTCAGAAACACACAATAATGACAAGCCGACCTGGACTTCACTGTCTATGAAGTCAGGTGGTACTTTTGTAGTCATGACTGCATTCTGTAGGCTGATTCTTCTTTTATTTAAGTGAATGAACCTTCAGAAACTACCTCTGGGTGTAACCTGAAATTGTCGAGGATGAAAAATCTAACTCATTCATTAGGACAATAGATCAAATGTGGAAGTGAAGAGCTATAATCCTGAGGAAACCATACAGTGAATTTTACTGTGCTTTGAAGCTGTTGTAACTTTTAACATCTGGAAACAAACTATGCGAGCAGATCAAGTGTTGCTGTGTCAGATTTAATCTATAATAGTTTCACTGGCTTTGTTGTAAAACTATTTTTAACACAAATTTTCCTTTTGAATGATATCAACAAAAGATCAGTAGAAAGCCCTGCATGTTTTCTCTTTCTTCCCTAGTTTCTAATTTATATTTAAGAAGTTAAAACAGTGAGAAATTTGGATCTGAAATACAGTACAAGTAGGAGAATTTCAGGTTTCATCAATCTGTCTTGCACGTTCACCTTACCATCAGATTAGCAAGTATGCTTCAGGCACCTTCACGATCTTCTCCTGGTATACTCTGCTTTTGTGCTGGTGCTGCACCACTGAAAACTTTATCCTAATTTTTAAATCCCTGGTGGGGAATTCCTCTTTTCTGATTCTTCTTATTATAAAGTGCCCATTAGCCAAGTTTAGAGTCTTGACAGCTACAATGAAAAAACTCTTAGATTTCCAGGTTTAAATGGTGAATTATAGGTAAATATTTGGATATGAATGCTTACAATCTCATATTTCTGTAGCTATACTTGAAGTGTACAGCATATTCTCTCTAATCTAAATGATTAGAGATAAGAAAAGCGAATGTGATTTTCACATATCTACCTTTATGATACTTTCTTCTACTCCAAGCCACTTACAGGTATCAGTGTTCTGATTTCTGTGCAGGAGAGGAAGAGTCTAATTTACTGATAGCAGTTTTGTCACTAAGATAAATTTACTCCTGATGCAATGACACTGACAAAATTACGCACAACCGTAAGGGCCTGCAGCAAACTATCAACTTCAAGTTATTCTTTCCACCTGTGTACTGCTATTTATTGTGGCATAAAGGGAAGATGGATAGAGCTGAGAGAGAATTATGGTGAGGCTAGATCTGCAATGTGATGCTGTGGCCTTGTGATCTCTGAACTGTTTCTCAGGTGCTATTTTTTGTGGTGAACTGCATTTATTTTATTTTTTTTAATAATTTATATAAAATACTGGGCTGTTAGGCCAAAGGAAATTGGAATAAAATAGTATACTCCTTTTTGACTGAATGTTATATAGGTGCTGTGGATTACCTTGGAGTCCTAATGCTCTGAGGCATGCTGTGGGTGTCTTAAGGGTCTTTGTATTCTCAGATCTGATTGTACTGCTAGTGGACAGGCATTTGGATTCAAGACCTTGAAAGAAATTCTAGGTACTTTCAATACTACTGCAGAGTTCTCTATGTCAGCTGGTTTGATTGATTCTTTTATCAAGAGAAAGTCTAACAAACTGTAAGCTCAACTTTCCTCTCTGTTCTTTTCAAAAATGTGAAAGAAAATAGATCCTGATTTGAGAATACACAGTCCCTGATCCAGTGACCAAGATCAGCCCCCTCAAAGAAGGTTGGTACAAATTGCATTTGAGGATATTAGATTTTAGATGTGTTAAAGTGTTTACGTATTCAGTTGTGCAACTGCAAAAGATTTAGGCCTTTTTTGCTTATATTTATTTTCTCTGAAAGAAGGATGGAATGAAAGACTTAATTATGAAATCGAAGGTGAAGGTACAATAACCAAGGAAATAATCAAGACTAACTGTTGATGTGTATCTGATAAAAGTGATTTGTACAAACAGTCAAGAAATGTTGTAATATATTTATTTCTGCTAAGAAATAGTAAATCAGTAATAAACTACACAAGATAGTACACTGGTGTGTTTCTAAATACCATGCCATCTTCTGTCTTCTAGCCTGGATTAAAGTAGGTAAAAAAATATTTTGAGTCATAAAGCTTGTTTATTCTGATTTTTCGTTTAAAACAGCTAAAGGTCCTTCCGCAATAATATCAGTGTGGACAGAAATTTCCTTATTGCCAGATAGCTAGCCATCAGCTGACTGCTGATGGATCCAAGCTCAATGAAGAAATGTACAACTTGTGTAATGGTGTTACTGTGACTTAGCTGTGAAGTCTCTTCTTCACATTCTACTCAGCAATGGCCAGAAGCAGTTATGCCCGTATTCTCATTGCTGTCTTTAGGTGTTGCATTACAGTACCAAAAATATCAGTGCTCAGTTCCAAATAGATTTTTTCTTCTGAAATTTCCAAATGACTGTAATATTTCTAGAAGTGTTTTAAAAGCTTTAGTAATATGCTTGTGACACCAACACCCACAGTGTTGTCATGTGGAAGCTGAGACAGTCTGAATAAGTGGATTAATAGGATAGAAAATAGGCTGAACAAGAAGCTCAGTGGCTTGGTGACTGGTTGGCAGCCGGTAAATAAAAAAGGGAGCCAAGGAGCCAATAGTGGGACCACTGTTGTTCACGCCTTTAGTGAACAAAGTACACCCTCAGCAAATCTCTGAATGGTACTAGCTGGCAATGGCCTATGTACCAAATGGTAAAGCTACAGTCTAAAGTCCTTGAGAAATTTGAGATCTGTAGTAACAGAAACCTCATAAAACTGAGGTTTTATGAAAGGAAGCACAGAGTTCTGCACTGGGAATGGAACAGCTACAGTACATAGGCACAGGATGAGTACTGATTGCTCGGTAGTAAGTAGCTCAAGTGGATGTCACGACTAATGCCAAAATGAAATTAAGCCTGAAGAGTGTTCTCAGTGCAGATAAACCTAGCTGTTTATCTGCACTGTTTATCTTCTAGCTGTGCTAGAAGACACGTGGCCAGTGGGTTGAGAGAAGTTACTGTTGTGTCCTGACGTTGGTAAGGCAGCTACTTGAACTTCCTAGCTTACTGGAATACTGCATGTAGTTTTGAATGCCTGGTTTGAAAAAATGTTGAACAAATGAGGAAGGTTAAGAGGAGTACAAAAAAGAAATTCAGTGACCTGGAACATGTAATCTGTGATCAGAGACTGGGGTTGCTTATTTTGTTTGAGGGGAAAGCTAAGGGGCAAGATAATAGCAGCTTGCAACAGCATGAAAGGGAGTTAGAAAGATGAAGTCAAACATTCACTGTTCGTGGCAAGGAGTATAAGTAGGAGTAAAGAGCACAAATTGCAGTTGAGAAATTTGGATTATACTCTAGGGAAAACTTCTTCACTCTAAGGGTAAGGAAACACTAGAATAGATTACCCAGGGAGTTTGTGCAATCTCCATCCTTGGAGATTTTCAAAATTCAGCTGTATCCAAACTGCGATTTGTGGTATTTACTCTGAGCCACACTATTCTGTCACTGCTGATCTCCATTGCTTTTCTTTTTGAAAAACAGCCCCAAATCAATTTACTAGTCCTCATAAAAAGAGTAAATTAAGACAACAAAGAAACTGAAAGTAAGAGACAAGCTGAATTTCTTGTCTCTTAATTCACTTCTCAAAACTGTGGGTCCCGTGTCCATCCTAAACTATTTTAATGACAGTATGAATTATTCTTTAGAGAGGGTAATAAAAATGTATGGAATCATGAAATAACTTTTCCCAAGTGTGTGAATCACATAAATACATACCTTTATTTTTTTGATGCATCTAATAGTTTTGTAAGTCCGCGTAGAATTTTTTTATCTTTTCTCAGGTAACATTACTGTGAAGTTTATTTTGTTTAATAACCCATGACTTTTATGTCCATCCATCTAGTATAATTTTACATTAATTTATTTAATTCATTTCTTTAAAACAATAACTTTGATAATTTACTTGCATAACAACTACGCTGAATCACTTTGTCCTTGAGGCTTTGTTTCATACTGATAATCCTTGTAGAAACTAGACACAGCAAGGGTAAAATACTATGTGTAATTTTTGAGAACTCAAAAGTTCTCAAAAGCCTCCCAAAGGCTGCCATGACAACCTCTTTAAAGTAATCTGGTATCCAATAACTAAAATTACTAAAATATTGGTTAGCATAGAAGCAGTCAAGGGAACCACAGAAAACAATATGAGGAGGCATAAAAAAAAAAGGGAAAGATAGTTCAATTATTCATTCTTTAAAAATTCAGAGTTTGAGAATCTTCATCTATCATACATATTATATAAAATATAATACGTCAAAACACTTTTATGATTTATTTTCATTGTAACCATATGCACGGAGATGTATGTTATTCCACACTGTACTTCAAGGATTGAACCTAGGAAGTTTCATCTCTGTTACATCTTAACAAATATTTTCACACAGTTTACTTCTGTGAAGGAACACTTAATACAAACATTTTGTATGAGACTTATTGGGACCCTTGCATAGATTACCATGGAAGGATTTCTATGTTTGGACAGGAATCTCAGTGGTGTTTCACTGTTTTAAAAAGTGAATTTTATTTTTATTTTTCAACTTTGCTTTAATGGCTGCCTTTTAGGCTGAACATCTTCCAGTTGCTTAGGAAATTTCAAAACACAGTAGTTCTCATCCCACTTAAATTCTGTGAGATAAATAAATGTAATTTGTTCAGATTTCTCTGGGAATAATAGCACATTTTAATAACCAACAAATACAGGTATACAATATATTTTGTTAAATATTTGGAAATGGTGAGAATGTGTTTTCTGTGTTTTCTGTTTTATTGCAATAAGGCCATAAGGGAATAACGGGAAAAAAAGTAAAAAAAAAAAAAAAAAAAGAAAAGAAAACTAAAAGGAGAGATTAGTTGTACTTTGAATTGATTTTTCTTTTTGAGATAAATGGATCTGAGAGCCAGGTTTATTTTAACCTTCAAGCTTGGATGGGGCTGTAATGGCAGCCAAGCAGCCATTACTGTAGTGTCTCAGAAGAAGTAATGCTACAGTGCAAAGTGTCTGCCTCAGAAAATCCATTTCTGGCCTCATACTATGTGTCACCTCTTAAGTATTCTGAGAACCTTGATCTAAACCAGAGAAGGGAAGATGCCTGCTTTTCATTTGCTTTCACCTTTTTCCTTTTTTTTTTTCATCCTTTTTTTTTTTTTTTTTTTTTTTTCCATTTTATTTCTTTTCTTCCATCATTTTTTCTTTTCCTTTTTTTTTTTTCCCTATTCTTTTTTTTACTACCCTGAGCTTTCTGTCCACATTGCTTAGCAAGGTCATCTACATGGTAATTTCCTTTTTTGATAGAGTTAATACATTATTCTGAGTTATGGCTTAAAATGTGCTGTTTTACCAGAAAACATTCAAAATGAGCAATGAATTGTTGGGATAATTGCTTGCCTCAACCAACAGAGCTTAAGTCAGTATTCCTGACAAACCATCTATTTGCAAATCAGTTCAAAATGGAGTAATTAAAATGATTATTTTGTACGAGGTATCTTTGTACAGTTTATATATATTTGAATCAATTTTGTTGCATTGACTAAGGCCCTGAACTTGTGAACAGCTATGCGTATGTTTATATTTGTACATAAGTAGATTTGCAATGTGTAAGATTGATTACCTTGGCAGGATCAGTCTTGAAATCTTGAAAGCATAAACAATTATTACCTGTCACATATTAGTTCTATGTCTCATCAGAACTTGAGACTTTTGAGCTCTAAACTGTACAAACCAAGGGGAAAAAAAAAGTGCTTGTTCTCAAAAGCAGAATTCAAAGCATTTGGAAGCAGTTACAGTAAATACGTTGTCATATACTGTACTGGTTGTTCAATTAAAATATGTAAACAATGACAAATAATTACAAAAATGCCATTTGGTTAGTTGTTGGTGCAGTTTTAGGAAGCAGGAATGAAAATTATCTTACTACTGCTATATCCACTCCTATGTTTTTTTTCATGACATTTGTAAAGCTGCCAGAATTTATTTTATTTGTATGTTTTTATCTCAGCTTTCTTTTTTCTTTTTTCTTTTTTCTTTTTTTTTTTTTTTCTTTTTAAATAATTACATTGCATAATTTATGAGATTCTGTGTTCCACATAACTTTATCTATTTTAGATTTTACTTTTGCCCAATTTTTTGCTAAGCTACATCTTAACTTTGCAGGTCATGAATCTTCTTTGAAAATTTATTCAAATTAAATTTATTAGAATTCACTGTAGAGAAATTAATTGCTCCTATTTATTTCCATGGAAACTACAGCACATACAAAGAGCATAATGACACTATCTGATAGAGCGAATTCTCAGCTACAGAACATTATTTTTTGATGTAGCCATCAGCATGAGCTATGCATTTTCACCAGTGATGAACGAGAGCCTGTATGCTGTGTTCCACACAGAGGAATTCAGTGACACACCTTTGCTACACACATACTTCATGTCAGACACCATTCTTTCAGACTGCCCCTTTGCTGCCATCTGTCACACAGGAACAACATGTAGCAGAATGTTGGTAGGAAGGTTCAGACTCTACTGCCATAACACCGACATCTATCTCTGGCATGGCAGGCCTACATCATGAAATAGCAGGCAATGTTTTTTGAGCAGCCCTTGAATATTTTTGACAATTTTCTTTACTTTCCAACTATTATTATTATTACTATAAAATACTAGTTTCTGACAATCCTTTTTTCTGATTTACTGGACTTTTGTGTATATTTACTCTAAGCTACATAAACTTCTCCATTAGCTACAGGCATTATTTTAGAAGCACCAAGTATGTCTGAATCCTGTGCAGTGGAAGGTACAGAACTACAAAGGCACAAGCAGCTGTCATTTTTAAAACCCTAGAAGTGAAATTTCAGGTTCCAAATTGGATGTTCCACACATTTCTCAACTCACTGACAACAGTAGGAGTTCATAGTGGATGTTTTCGGTGAGAATGTTTCTAACTGTTGTGCTAGGTCCAACACCACTACTCTGTAAATCAAAATTTTGGTAAAACAGTAAATTTCAACAGGCACACAAGTGTGATGGTAAAAAAAGAAGACTTAACTGAAGAATATTGGTTTTGGATCATTAGACAGAAGCTTGTCACACATTTTCAAAAGGCTACATGTACAAAGTCAAACAACCAGTGGCTTACCAGTTTGTGAGACCTATTTTCAGCAGAACTAAATTACCAGGTTTATTTTTTGGTGAAAAAGTCATTAATTCCACAAGAAATACCCATGGTATTAAACATCTCTGGACTAGTAAATATCCTATAACAGATTAAATTTAGGATTTGTTGTGCCCTACAAATGTCTGCATAATATAATCATGCAACTTGGACAAACTTTGCATCTAAGGAGCAGATCATTCATTGAAAGTTTTTACTTAAGTTTTATTCTGTAGACTGTGAAGAAAACGTGACAGCTTTAGAATGTATTAATGATTTTGCCCAGAAGCTGATAGATTTTGATGGCTACTTTTACTCATTACCATGAAGAGTGTTCAATTGATGGTCCTTGTATTTCTAGACCTCATTGTTCATTACCACAGTTCTTTGTCAATTATTTCTCCTTCTCTATATTATATGAGTATTCTGGAAAATGCTTAAGCACTGCTTTGGCATAAATAGGGACTTTATTTTGGGTAGGGAATTGAGGAGACTGAGGTGAAGTTTACTTTGTGTGATTGGTATAACCTTAAGCTGTCTTTTCCTCTAGACTTGTTACAATCAGATGTCTATTGAAATACAATGTGACTAGTATTGTAATGTACCATTATGCAATAACCACAAATACAGAGTGGTTGAACGGCTTTTGCGCCTCCAAAACAACACTTACGCTGTTTTCCTATGAGCACAGGCTGACAGTCTTAATGAAACACTCCAAAGCAGCCTGTTCTAGTATTGGCAACAAAGATTTCGTCCAGATTCAGTGGTAAAGTAATAGAGCAGACTTCTTCACTATAGCAGAGGGCTGATGGGGTACAATGTATTTGAGAGTCCTAATTAACTTTGTGGAAGTGCCCAATAAAGCACATCAGCTGTGTATGTGGAAAGCTGCTTTTAAGGATGTCCTATGGAATGTTCTTTGCTCCATTTTCCAAAAATATATTGATATGAGAATTTGACTATACAGGGTCTTGACACACTTCTGCAGCGTAGAGGAGGAAGAGGGTTGTGAATACAAGCAAGAAGGATCAGAGTTGGCAGACACTGATATACGTAAGAATTTTAACCCTTGCACAAAGACTATCCAACTATCATAGAAATATGTTTCTGTTCTAACTTTACAACTTAAAAACTCTTCTATCTTATCCTCAGGAAGCCTAAACCACATTTTAAACTTCTGTTCATTGTGTAACAACTCAATTGCAGTAGGACATCTCTTTTCTGATTGTCTAAAAAGATCTGCCTACTTGACTAGGTGTAAGCCAACCATCTCCAATGTTCCAGTAGAAACTTTTCATCATATGAGCAGTAATAAATTATAACAAGAAATTGCAACTCAAAGTTTTAGATATCTTTGCATCTTGTGAAATGTGAAGTAGTAAAAAATACGAGGTA
This sequence comes from Centrocercus urophasianus, assembly GCF_019232065.1. Taxonomy (NCBI): domain Eukaryota; kingdom Metazoa; phylum Chordata; class Aves; order Galliformes; family Phasianidae; genus Centrocercus; species Centrocercus urophasianus. The sequence goes on from NW_024884811.1 coordinate 3,281,821, forward strand.
TATCCCCCAGATCTCTCATTATAACAGGCACAGATATTTAACATAAAGATAAAATAATTAAAATATATATATATCAGCTTTTTTTCATTAGTAGATCTCTGTCACTTCCTGGTTTGTCCTTCAGTATTTGACTTGGGTGAATATAGAGTGTTCTCATATACTGGCATACACAAATCTGTTAGTGTACAGAGTTCTCTTAGTTTGTTGAGTGGAGGACACTCAACATGTTTGGTTATCTTTGATATTCTTTTCTTAGGCATTTTCTGATCATGACTAGATTGTGGAGAAGTCTGTTAAATTTTAATTCAGCAGATAAAATTAAGCATTTTGACAAGATATTTCTACACGTGCAATCCCACATCATTATATGACTGAATAGTAACTGACAAGTGCGATATAAAAAACATTAAAATTATTTCAATTTTTTGATCAAATTCTTACAGGCTAGTGTTATACGCTCCCCTTCTAGTTAGCTTTTTATTCATGACTGTCGTTGTTCCATGTAGCACAGAATGTTAAGTAGGCAAGAGCTGTTGTATTTATGTTATGGGATGAAATAAGACTCTCTACTCTGCTTTTCTCTCCTGTCCTCAGGTTGGACTGCAGCACCCACAGCCTCAATGGTTGTGTTGCCGCAGGCAGTGCTTCCTTAAACATAATCTCTAATGGATAATCATCAATATATACTCCTGCATCTAACTACATTGTTAATCTTGTGAATCTTGTTTATTCATTTCGTCTAAAGACATTTAGTGGAGAAAAATAAAATGTAGTCTCTAAAAGCATGATTTGTTTGTATTTTCTAAGGTTGTGGTCTGGCTTTTGTTGCAGAAGATGAGGTGCCTTTCATCTACTTTGAACAAAGAGCTTTCAGAATAATCTGTGTCCTTCCATTGCTCTCAGTTGAATTGCAGTTTCTTTCTCAGTAATACAAAGTCGCACTCATTTTCCAAATATATATAGAAAAGAGAGTCATGTTGACAGCTCAGTCTACTTCATTTGAATATAATGAATTTTTTAAACAGAATTTTGAATGCTTTTTGTAAACCCTTCTGTCTCTGCTTCACTACTGTATTTTTTTTCTAGATCTGCTTTTTGTAGAAACTTTTCTGTATATTTTATGTCATTATTGCTTCATCAAATGTGATTTATATTGATTTGTTTAATAAATAAATCCACTGGGATAACTAATGCATTTATTCTTTCACTAGCTCGAGAACCTGCAGTGATAGAGTTGTTTGCCTGTTAAAGGTACTTAGTCCATCAACTACTTTCCTATGCACTGTTTCTTTGAATAATGTTCCATGGAGGAAATGAATTGCAGTCTAAGAGTCTCATTCAAAAATACAGTAATTTTTAACATCATTTCACAGAAACACCCCCATCATCTTCATTTTATTTGCTCTCTGTCCTTCTTTCCCCCTTTACTCTTAATTTTGTTTCAAACTTGAATTTTGACTTGCTTGAAGTTATATGTTTCAAAACTATACTTTCAGAGGTTTGTTATGTAGTAAGGAAAATTGTGATACGCTGTCAAACTTGAGTGCCTTTACAAATACTCAGTAGTCTGAATCCCTCCTCCAAGGGCAATTGTGTTATGAGGGGTCTCTCTTAATTCATACCTATAAGAAGATATAATACTTACTAAGTTAATATTACTTACACTTTAGAGTATTTCAGACAACAATGAAATGGTGTCAATAAGAATTATCTTCCTACCTTATTATTCAAATATAGGCTGGGTAGCTTTTCTCAAGGCAGTAATTGAGACTGACGATCTCAGACCTAGTACTAGAGAAAGAGGAAATGTTTTGAAAGAACAGGTCAGACACTTGCTGTGGATGTCAGTCAGTTTGATAGATTGTCTGACACACAGACAGGAGACATGATAGTCTAGGTCTGTCTGCTTCACCTAAGCACAGATGAGTTTAGATGGGGGGGAAGGAGACTGCTGAAGCAGTCAAGAAAAGTTTTGAAGATGTAAATATGTAAATAAAATCCATTTGGAGTTCTATGGGAGTTCTACGACTCTTTGCTCGCTCTCTCTCTCTCTCTCTCTTTCTCCTACTAAGGATTTTAACATTTTTTTCAGTAGACATTAGGGATTTTTTTCTAAGTGCAATGGACCTTATGTTTAATTCAGGTTCTCAGAGGTAAAGGGGTGTATAAATGTCAAATGAAATACGGCTCACTGAGTTGGCTTACTTGGAGAATTAGCCTGGAGATGTCAAAAGAATGTTTGAACTACAAGGCCACTCTAAGCTGGTCATATACAGGGTATTCCTAAAAGCAGTTTGGGTATGTTTTACCCTTTTGCCCTAACAGCGTCTTCAGAGAATTGTAAGCAGATTAACCGTGGCTGAATAGGAGCATAAGGTCAGTTGGCAAAGGTTGCTAATGGGGATGGTCAGAGCAATTTGTTTTTCTGAGGGAGAAAAAAAAAGGCTGGGAGATACTTTTACAAACTGAAATCTATGAATTTTGTGTTGTGCTTGACATCAGAAATTGAAAATATATGAACATATCACATGCTCTGCAACAGGGAGATGTGCCTCATCATTCTCCACCTACTTCAGAGGTTTTATAACTGACTAACAGAAGGGTTTTGTTTTGTTGCTGCACAGAAAGGTAGGTCAGACAGCTAGAACACTAATTGGTTGGGGATAAAAAATGTGGGAATCATCAAGGCTGTTTCTCCCATCTCACCAAGGAATATATCTCCAAATGGCAGTCCTGTCTGGTACTCAGAGATTATTTTGCTTTGAGGAGGTGTGCCACTGATTGCCCTGATGAATAGCTGTCAGATATGGCAAAAATTGAATAGCATAAAAACACCAAATATATCATTATTGGAGGGTGCTAGGTTTCACCATAGTCTTACTGTTATGAGATAAATAATATAGTGCAATTACTTTCCTATCTTTAATAAGTATTAATTACATAAAAAGCTGCACACAGAACTGAAAATGTCAAGGTGGAACCTCACATTTTCAACCCTTACCTGTTGAAGTAATATATGGCTTTTCATTTTGATTTCATGGGCTGGTAATATCACCATGGCAATGCCATGAAAGCATCTCCTATAACTTCTCAAATAACACCAACCAGATACTGTTCTAAATAAATCAGCTATTTATGACCTTTTCTTCACGTATGAATTAATGATGTAATTTCTTCTTTGTGGATTACAAAGAAAAAAAAATTAACATTTTTATTATCTTTTAAATCAATGGTATGTCCCTTATTTTCCAAGCTGCATATTCATATCAAGTTAATGGAAGTGAGAAGGTAATCTATAATTTGCTGAAAGTTGATTTTAGCTCTGTCTTGTTCTTGTTATTGTGGCTGGCACTGCATTTAGAAAATTATTGCCCCCCTTAATTTTTAAAAGTCATGATACGAAACAGAAAAATATGCAGTTTTCAATTTCTTTGGCATTTTGACTGTAGACATAGTCTATAATGAATCTGCCTGTATCAGAGATCAGTTTTACTATGAATTTCATAGCTCTAAAGAAGATGTGCTGGAGTTATGACACCACTTGTCCTCCCAAACAGTGTGTTTCTATTGAGCTGATGAACTCTTTAACATCTGCCTATATTTGAATACTGAGTGATAGTAATTTTTGATACATAACTCTTTCAGATAGGGTATAACACATTTATATAACACTGAACTCACAGAATAAGAGAACTGAGGCTGTGTTGCTAAGGGCACATGTAAAAGCAGAATGCTGCTATCACTGCTATTCTGCAAGATTAACTCTATCTTTATAAAGGGAAAAAAGAATAACCAGTTTTGCTTCACAGTTTCAAGTAACTGTCCAAGCATTCACTCAAATACAGTGACACAGGTTTAAAATTTTTACATTAACTAATTTGCACAGAATATCCTCCTAAGCAGGAAGTCAGATAAAATAAAAATAGTCTGAAGTATAAAACAGTGTAATTAAAAAAAAAAAAAGACATTATTACTATTTTTTCTTCCACAAAAAAAAGCAGCTTTTACAGATGTTACACTTTGAAATCTACAAATTCAACACATTTAAATTCCACTAGCTCTAGTTAGCCTACTCTGGTTGTCTTGTCCAATACAAGAAATGTGAATTATAAATACGGATAATACATTAAGGATGTAAAACAGGCAGGTTTACAATCCTTTAGCAAGGCATACTTTGTGATTCTGATTCTTTAGACAAAGAACTTCAAGACATCTTCTCTGTGAGTAGAATACTGATGTGATCTAAGTTCAGATATAAAAACCTCAGTGATTTCAAGAGGCAAGAATCTCATCTTACAAACATTGCATATATGTATGATGCATTCTCTATGCTAAATCACCACTGCAGGAATCTTTCTGATGGTTATAATATCTCTAGTGTTTTTTAAATGTTTAATCTGTTAACAGCGGCAGTTACAAAACGCAAACATGCAGGCAGCTAAGCTTCTGTAGATACAGACCTTTATCTAAATAATGGCTGTAAGCGACCTCCATATCCTTCAGGTTGTTCCTATGGAAAGGAGAAAAGAAGAACAAAAATCACAGATGTTCTTATTGTGAGAACAAATAAGCAGCAATATCTTATCATTTTATTAAAGGCATAAACAATCACCATTCTGAGCATTTTTGCTTTCTTAGACATAAATCTCCAGTCAGGCTTCATCGTCGCCCAGATTAAGTTATTCATTATTTCACTTGAATTTGAAACACTGTCTAGTGGCCTCTGCTCTGGCTCATACCATCAGATGTCTGGTGCCAGTGGCATTTTAGTTTATATTCCAGAACCATCAGAATAACACGCATACAAACACAATTCAGACAAGCTAAAACCATGAGAACAGAAATAAAGAGTCCTGGTAGAAAAGCCTCCAGAGGAATGCAGAATGGCGAGAAATGTCCTTAGATGATTTTAGAACTGAAAACAATTAATTTTACTGCAGGGGAATAAATCAGCACCTGATAGTTGGACAGCCATGTTTTCTTCTTGTGTCTTTTAAGTTGCTGCTGTTCTTAAATGGATGACCAAATATTGTCTTTTTTTCCCCTTCCTCTTACTGAATTAGATGAAAGACATCAAACTTCGCAAACCCACAATATCTCTTATTTGTATTTATTTATGTGATTAAATGGTTATATTTGAAGGAGGAGAGGAAGAATCTCCCCATTAAAAACATACAAGGTACTCTTTCTCTAACAAGAAGTGCTAAAACAATTAGACACTACACAATTTGTGCCAGTCTTCTGTCAACAAAAGGGTGAACTCATAGTCAACTCTGAAATCTTATTTTCAGTAACAAAATAATTTTTAATAATGCATTCATGATGCATTATTGTTCATGGAGCGCACCTAATATGAGGGTTAAAACTTTTGTTATATGCCTAGTAGATGTGCAACTAGGCAAACTGAGTTTCAGAGGTTTAGAAATGAAATAACTGAGTTTTACAAAACCTCATTGCGCCGAAGGGTTCCCTGGGTTCTCTGATTTAAATAAATTCTAGGAAAGTCTCAGGATCAAAGGGAATCAGTATTAACAACTAATGCTACTGTTTTGAAAAATTTGAATATGAACAGTAAATCAAAGTAAAAAGTCCTCAGGTCATTGGTACACTGGTCTTACAAATGCAATAATTTTACTGCTTTTTAAGAAGTATGACTACTTTTTGCATATGCCATTTTATGTAATATTATTAGAGGTGTAGGGATGCAAAAGAAGAAAGATAGTATTCAAAAGACATTCGGGGAAGATGGGCTAAATATTATTAACTTGTCTTTTTCTTTCTTTTCTTTCTTTATTTTCCCCCTTTTTTATGTCCTTCTTTATTCTGTAATTCTGCTTTTCATCTCTTAACGCATATTTCTTCTTTTCTTCTGGGTGTGACACTTTGTGTCACTTTCAAGGGGTATGAATCTCCAGGAACAATAGTATACTGATATCCTATATAACTGCGAGCGTAGTATATCTTGTTCAGACACCTATGGAAATCTGATTCAACAGAATTTGAAGTTGTTCAGGTTCAAAACCACAGCACTTAGAATACAAGAGCACTCCATCTTCTTTTGCCTCTGTGGAGTATTTTCACTATGCTGCTAAAATAATTATTACTTTATGTCAATCGATTCTATAATAAAACAGAATGTTGATTAAGCACACAGAGCTCTGCTGTTAAATGTCTGTTCATTTCAAATGTATTTTTCTTCACAATTTACTCTGATTTTGGAGGAGGTAGACTGCAACAGAAATAGTAAATGAACCAATAAAAAACAAACAAGAAAATCACATATGGATGAGTATCTCCTTTTGTCTTGTGTTGATTTTACCATCGCTCTTTCTCCCAGGCAGTAATGAGCACTGCTGCATTCATGTTAACGTAAGATAATTTTATTCCGTGTGTTCTAGCTCTTATTTTGTTTTGGTTACACTGGATGTTGATTGGGAGAAAAATATAGTTGATGAATCAGATTCATTATTGTTTTTGTCCCATGTTCAGTATTGAGTATCAGCATATTAGTTAGTAGGTAGGTAGCACCGAAAGTAATGCTGTCTATTCAATTCCACGGATAGAACACAAGTACACTATTTGACAGAGCAAATTCTCAGCAACAAAACACTATTTTTCAACATAGTCACCATAGTTAGCATTTAGCATTTTCACTGGTGATGAACAAGAGCCCACATGCCACGCTTGTAACAATAGGCAAATATATATATGGTATAGATATATATATATATCTGTACCAGCAGAGGCAATCCACTACCATCATCACCACTGCTGAAAAACTCACCCCCCACTGCCTCACTGCTGATGGGTGTTCATGGGACAATGTGGCAAGGTTTCCTCTCCAGGAGGTCAAAATTTGCGTGTCAGCAAAGACCAGCAACATGCTAAATTGACCTAACAGTGTAGTTTTATGAAAGTTTCCTTAAAAGCAAAAGATAATCATGCTGGTAATGTTCCTGAAATATCAGCCACTTGCTTTCACAATAGAGTGCAAAGTAGGGTGCTTTCATCCTTGGTTGGATTGAGAAAGGTGGGAATGCTGTTAGCTGAAGTCTCTCCATGTGCCATGTATCTAAAGACAGAGCTATAAAGACAGATATATCTAAAGACACCAGCTCCTGTTTGCTGGTGGCCTCTATCTAACTACCTCTACTTAATAAGAAACCTGCGCAGAATGACCAGCTGACAAAACAGGCAGCAGCATAAATCCTGATGAACGCTAATATAGAGAAGTCTATAAATAGGAATGTTCTGCTGAGTGCAGCTAATGAGCCTGATGAGAATGAGTTTAAGGTGAAACTGTCAAGGAGGGTCCAGAGCAGCTCTCATTTATGCCTTCCTACTGCCACAACCCATTTTTCTTCTTCCTGACTCCTGGTGCAAATTACACCGCATAGGCATTCTTCTCTTTAGGAAATTGGCTGCAAAAAAGTGGGAAGAGAAACATATATCTGAATAAGAAATTGAGCTCTTACATATATTGAGTCCCACTTACATAGAAGCAACTCATTTTGTTTACTCTCTTAAAAGTAAACACACAATCACAGTAAAGCCTTCCAGGAACCTCAGACCTCATGATAGATTTCATATGGGATCAGAGGTATTTTTGTCCTCCATTACAGATATTGTCTAATTAGTCCTTAAAGAATTCCAAAAAAACCCTTCCCAAAAGATCTGTTCTTTCACTTCAGTGCTCCCAGTTTTAGTAACTTTTCTATTTACATCTAACACAAATCTTTCTGGTCATCAAGTAAGCCCAGCATGTAAGCCTATTCCTTTGCTTGCTATAACAACCCAAACTTACCCAATCTGGTGCCAGATGTTTTTTTTTTTACATTTCTTCATGTACTTTTGTAGACTCTTTTCTGCTAACCTCCACATTTCTTGAGATGTTCTGTCTAAAACATGTTCAGCTGAAATATTCAAACGTTCAGCTGAAACTTTATAGATTTCTGAATTGAAGACAAGTTTTATTTCATATTGCCCAAGTTATACCTTCTATACCTTAACTAGCTTTTGCCTTTTTCAGAACATGTGCCTTTTCCATGACAGCGTGGCATAACTGGCTTTTGTAGAGATTGCAAATCATAAAGATCCTCAGATTTGTTCAGTAGAAATGCTTCCCAGACATACATTTTCTAGCGCGAATGTATTTAAATTGATGATTTCTGTCAATGTACCTTTCAGTTCTCCTGCTGATTTACAGTCTCTTAATTATCCCAGCTCCTGCACCCATCCAGATCATTCCAACTTTATCCTGCCCTCTGGCATGCTTGCAGGTACACTTAGCTCAGTTACTATCTCCAATTTGTAACAAGCACACTCATCAAGTTCATTAAGGAAAATATTAAGTGTCACCAGGACAAACATTGTGAAACTCTGGAGGTGCAATACAATTCGCCCACAGACTGCTCATGTGTTCTTTCCAAATACAGTTTTCCAAACCGCTTTCTAATTCCCCTGCTATTGTTTCATTAATTCTGTACTTCCCTAGCTAGTTTAAGTGGTTGTTCAGTGGCAAAACATAATAAACATTGTTAAAAACGTGATACATATGTATATCCTAGTCTAACCAGAAAGCTTAACAATGTCTTCCGAAAATGAGTGAGTTGTTCGAGACGTTTTTTCTCTAGCAGCTCCTCATTGGCTCTTGGCTCTCCTTGTCTTTTTCAATGTACTTAGAGCTGGGTTGTTAGCTTCTTTCCTCCAGTAATTTGCCTTTCTCCCCTTTTTATGATAGGTGCTTTGTTAGTCCTTCTCCTGCTATTTACATATGTAGATTTCTGTGAATGTTTCCTCACTACAAGTAAGTTTCCTTTACGTGCTTTTTGTCAGATTTTGTAATCTCTGACATCTAGGCTAGCTGAGACATTGTATGACTTGGAACAGTGATGATTATGCTGAATCAAATTTCTGGGATTTTTGCAAGTAACCTTAGTGGGAAAGGCAACACAAAGGTGATTTTCCAGGTTCACTGTGTTTTTCCTGACACTTTATACATTGATTGAAACAGAAGCATTTAATAAGAACAATCCTATAAACCACAAGAATAATACTTCCAGATCATACTCAAGCACTAGTAGGATTTTTCAAGTACTCTGGTACACTATGGTTCTTAGGATGTCTGGAACAAAGGAAGTAGACATTGTTCCCAGTAAACTGCACAAGCTTCCTTAAAGAAAATTTTCTCCAATATTCTTCTTTAAAAGTTTCGTTAATTTCTAGGGAGAAAAAAAATAATCCAGTAAACTGCAATGAATTATTCCTTTTTGTAGCCTCTGAAGTGTTGTCTGGTTTTTCAGGGATGGCATCTCCACAGCACTCAGAACCTCTGTAAATGTTAGCTCAGAAACTAAATCAAGGGTCATTATTGCCTGACAGTGCAGGGTGTTAACCTTGTCAGCATTCATCCCAATAAGAAATGGCATTCACCTTCTGCGTCTTCAGTAATTAAAATGCTGATATTCAATTAGTCCCTCCTAACTTTCCCTCAGAAGTCATTGTTAGGAAGAGCATTCTCAGTGTATGTAGCATGCAAATATTATCTGATCTTATACTCTCTATGGCTAAGAATCTAGAGCATAAATGAAGCAGAAAGCCATTACATTAATGTTAGAGATATTGTTTCTACTTCCTTTTGAGAGATGAAATACAAGTTCAATCTCAATTTTCACTGTTTAACGAATTAATGAATTAATGACTGAAAGGACACGACAATTGAAAGGGTTCATTATTTTCAGATATCTATCTATGAACAATCAACTTATGAATCAGTAACAGTGTGCCACTGCTCTGCTATCTGGGGAAGGCCAGATGGTATTAGGGAAATTATCTGCACCAGAGGGCGGTGGGCATTGAACAGACTGCCCAGAGCAGCGGTCATGGCCTCATGCTGCCAGTGTTTGGACAGCACTCTAAGAGATAGGATTTGAATGTTTGTTGTTCCTGTGTGTGGAGTGGGCAGCTGTATTCAATGTTACCTGTGTGTTCCTTTCAACTCAGGTTATTTTGTGGTTCTGTGATTAAAAACATGAAATGTTGCTTGCAAAATGATGTAACTACAGCAAAATGCTAAATCAGCTCGTGCAGACTGACAGTAACAGTTACATTGTGGGTGTCCAACCTTTTGGATTGCCTGGGCCATACTGAGTGAAGAGGAATTGTCTTGGGCCACATATATAAAATGTATAGTATAGTTAATATGCATAGCTAACAAAACATGTTTTTAATACTTGTTATTAAAATGTAAAAAAGAATGAAATAAAATGCAAAACTAGTAGCATATTTGATCTTGCTCTTGTGAAACTAATGCATCAGGCTGGTTTGATTGCAGTGGCTGCAGTTCTCCATGAGTTCTAAGGTGTTCGTCAGAGAACTCTGATGCTGGTTCGATTGCAGTGGCTGCAGTTCTCCATGAGTTCTAAGGTGTTCGTCAGAGAACTCTGATGAAAATTTATTTTCCCTGTGCTTCATCTTTGAAATCGATTGTTCACAAATGTATGTACTGCCAAAAAGCAGTGAGTGAATATGGCATGATTGTGAAGTGAGGGGTATTTCTCTCTGTAAAAGAGACGTGATCAAATGTTGGAGTTGAATATCTGACTGCAACTCTGTATGTTCTATTTGAAAATGTACAGGTGATGTATTCATGTCAACTGAAAATGGAGGTGTAAATATGTCCAAAAAATGATAATATCTTTAAACATATTCTCCAATCCCTTTATCAAAACAGACAGCATGGCTCATTCTTTTTGCTGTTCATAGGACTGTTTTTATCCAGTGTATCACAATGAAGCATACAGTGTATCACAATTATTTGCTATAACTTGAGCTGGCCTTCCCTGTGTCCTGGTTCGGCTGTTGCTGAATGATGAGTGCATGTCTGGGGGCTGGGCTGGGCCTCTCAGCAGGGCAGAGATGCCTCCATGATGGAGTAGGACAGGGTGCAGCTGCAGGACAGGCTGGGCTGGGCCGCATGATGCCTGTGGGTTGGACATGCCTGAGCTGCAGCATTCTGTGATGCTTCTAGTTAGGTCAAATGCATTTGATTTAAACGATTTAAATAAGCAACTTATGGGTGAAAGCTTATTTTCCTATTCAGCACTTCAGTCCATTTCACTTCAGTTTAGGCATCTTTCCTGAGTGCTGCTTTTATCTGGAAAAGTTACTTCGCTCCATGTTTTTTTCTACTCATAATACTGAAGATTTGTAAAGAAAGTTAGTAATGTTCCATGATTCCACACTCCAGGTCCTGTATTTCAAGCAAGGGGACACAGAGAGCTGTGGAAATTTAGGTAAGAAAATGGAGAGAGCTGTTTAAGGACAAAAGGCTTTGGTATGTGTGAATAATTGAGGACTTATATTGACAATGATGTAAATGATTTAGGTATTTAATTACAGCACCTTGCATCAACTACACAATTACCATCACATGTATTTTTACCACAGTAAGAATTCAGTTTTAGATTCCGTCATTTTAAAACACTTCAGCTTTTTTTCCCAGAATACTTTTGAAGATGTTTTCCTTGCACATTTTTCTCCCAGTGTTTTTTGCAAGACCGTATTTTTTTGCCCAGTTTGCATTCTCCACAACAGCTTGACATTTCTTTCAACTGTAGAAAACTGACCATCCTAATAACAGCAGGTTCTAATCTCATTATTATATATGAACCTTCGGAAGTTAAATAATCACTTGTGGTGTCATTAAAAGTGCTCCAGGAATTCTGATAAACTTTTCTCACATTTGCAACACGTCTGAGGAGAAAAATGGTGCAGTTCTTCCTGCTCCAGCCATCGTGTGCATAGCAGACAGTGGGACACAAAGAAGTCTTTGTGCCATGAGCTCATTTATTCTTTGTGTTCTGAGAGCACTGCACTGTCAGACAAACTCCTTGAATCATCTGTAGTGCACAGAGGAACAGAAGTATAAAAATGCAGGAGGGAGCATTGTGAGGCACAGTAAAGCAACCTCCATTTACCAACATGCACATCCAACAAACACATCCATTTTCAGTCCTGCTGCCCACAGTCCCATACCTAGTCTTGTGCTGTATCCCTGAACCGTTGAACTGAAGTTTATGAACTGCTGATCCTTCTGATGCCAAGGGACACTGCAAATGCCTTGTCTTTCTGAGCCTTTTATTTATGTGCCTGTGTTCAAATTTGTGTGTCTCACTCAGGTATGAACATTTTACTCTATTAATTCCTCCCCATCTTCCTCTCTCCCCCTGATGATATATGTATAGGCTTACATTTAGTGGTACATTCACATAAAAGAACAGACAAGCTGTCTGAAGCATGTAGAGAGCAGTTCATCTCTGCAGTAAACTCTTTGAGTATATAGAATCATATCTCTCTTTGCTGGAAGGAACACAGTAAAAGGATGCTTTGTATCTAAATCTAATTCAGTGTAGTATTTGTTTTAATTACGTTTTCATGTGGAGTGCCTTGGGAGATATGCACTGCAGACACTATAAAATAGAGACTGGGTTAGACAAGCAAGAAAATGACAGTAGTGTCATATAGCATCTGTCTGGAGTCAAATAAGTGCAGAAAATAGCTGGGACAGTTCAGTTTAGTTACTGCCTTTTATCTGTGTTAACATGGGAGAAATATGACAAAGTTCCTTTATTTTACAGAGAGTGTCATACAGCTAAGTTTTATCCACGACCCAGTGGTGATTTCTCATTAGGGCCTAATACAAGTCATTTCACTAATATAAATCAGTGCAGTGAGCTCTCCATCATAAGATGGGAGTCCATCTTATTCAGCAGCAGGCCAGTGTCTTCCTTCTCCTATGATTATATCTAAAGAACCTCTTCTTGTTATTCTTGATCTGTCTCATCAGATTTAATTCCGAACAGGCCTTAGCCTTCTACGTTGCATGCCTGTACGGCCTGACAAAACTGCTATATTGCTTCCAAGTGGCTGGACACACATTCTGTAGACTTTCTTCTTTCCTTAGAGTTCTTTCATGTGCTCCTTGCTCATCCGTGCAGGTCCCCTGCCACCTTTGCCTGATATCTTACTCTTAGGGATGCACTGATCTTGAGCTTGGAGGAACTGGTGCTTGAATGCCTATCAGCTTTCTTGCACTCCCTTACCACCCAGTTCTCTAACCCACGGGATACCTCTAGGCAGGTCCGTGAATAAGTCACAGTTGGTTCTGCTGAAATTCTGTGTTGCAATCTTACTTATCACCAGTTGGTTCTGCTGAAGTTCAGTGCTGCAATCCTACTCATAATAGAATTGTAGGATCATAAAATCACAAGGTTGGAAAAGACCTACAAGATCCAGTCCAACTCCAACCACCATTACTACCACAAGCTACTAAATCATATCTTGTAGCTCTTCATCCAGACGCCTCTTGAGCACTGCCAAGATGGCAACTCCACCACCTCTCTGGGCAGCCATTCCAGTGCCTGACCACTCTCTGAGAGAAACTTTTTTTCTTCTCAGACAAAAACTCCTCTGGCACGACTTGTGGCCATACTTATCGCCCTACAGCTTCTACACAAGATCCTGAACTACACTATCTCATGGTCATTGCATCCAAGGATACCTCAGCTTTCCCAGTACTTTGTTTGTAAGAAGAAAGTCCAGCCAAACATCTCTTCTCACCCCCCATCACCTGTGTCAGAAAGTTATAATCAATGCTCTTCAGGAACCTACTGGACTGTATGTAGCTGGAAGTGTTGTATTTCCAGCAAACATCAGAATGACTGAAGTCCCTTATGAGAGCCAGTGCCTATGAGCCTACTTTAAGCTTTCTGTAGAAGGCCTCATGAGCTCCCTCCTTCTGATCAGGCAGTCTGTAGTAACATCCACAGTGGTGCCAGCAATGTGAACCTACTCTTCAGTTCTCCCCATAAACTCTTTGCTCCTTTATTGTTCACCCTATTCAGAGCTCAGTACATTCCAGTTGTTCTCTGACATGGAAAGCAACTCCACTACTTAATCTTGCTGGCCTGGCTTTTATAAAATGTACATAACCATCTGTGACAGCATTCCACTCACGTGAGATGTCCCATCATGTCTCTTGGACTGCAATGAGATCATGACCCTTGTGACCACACATAGATCTCTAGTTCTTCCTCTTTATTAGATATTATTATTTGTAGATATTTATTAAATTTATTAGAAATTATTTGAATTGATTGCATTAGGTATTTATTAGATATAATTTGCGTTGTAGCAAGACTAATTTTTTTCCCTGATACCACTTGCCTTGAAATATTGTTTCAAAATCAAATTATTTAACAAGAAAAAAGAAACAAATATCAATGCAACAGTATAATACACTAATTCCAGTCACTCCACTAGAAGATAGGACAAAGAGAACTTCCATTTTTTTTTTAAATAAGAGCAAAAATATCAGCAGTAATGCCATTTTTTTCCTGCAGTTTCAAATCATCTGAGAATGTTAAAAATACCTGCAGCTTTAAAAGAGAATGCAAACGAGTTTCTGTTTTGGTTTATCTTCTTTAAGTCTCTGTGTTTTTACAGAATTTTTATAGCTCAAGTACTGTGAATTCCATAAGCTAAGCAGTATTATTTCTGTCAAGTATTGCAAAAGATTCACACATCTCCTTATGAGGTTCACAGAATTCATGCTTAGGAGCAGCTTTATCTTGGTGTGGGCTTCCCTCACACATAGTGATTAGTGATTCTTATACATTTTCTTCCAATCCAGCTTCTCTCAGAGGCAGCGTTATTTCAGTGATGACTCATAATCAGTTTTGCCTTGTCAATTTCTTACTGTATTAGTGCAGAGAGAGATATTTTTGGTAATTTTTTTCTCCACTTATCTAAAAATGCTGGGTTTTGTTTTTTTTTTTCCCTTACATTTTTGTGTGTAGCATATGGTATCTGAATTTCACCTGCCACAAAATGCTCTAGAGCATAATTCATAAAAGACATTTTCTGATGTTCTTGTTTGCTAAGGTTTCTTTTCATTGGCTCAACAGTCTATTTTTATGAGAGTAATTGCAATAGCTGTGTCCTATACATGAATTTTCTCAGGCTGAAATCAACTGTTCCTTTTGCAAACTTGGACATGGGACAGTGTCACAACTGTTTTAGTTCAGACTTGATTCCTTCACTTTTGCTTAATACATCTGTGTTATAGATCTCACTGGCCTCCCCAGACTGCTGTTCAGAAGAGGCCATATTATGTTTCTGTGTATGGGGGAATCAGTCAGTTGAGTCCTACTAGACTGAGGCAAATTAAAACAAAAGGATGACACAGTATTCAGATGATAGAGGATTAGAATGCAATTATCTCCATAATTTTAATTTAATGAAAATAAATCTTGTTAAGCAGGATTTTTTTTCTGAGAAGGCTGTAAGTTAAATTAATCAAAATTATGGCATAGTTTTAATAACTAGGCTTTTATAAAATGTTAATTCACAATTGCATAAAATTCAGTTTTAAAATGTTAATATCAATAATGTCAAAAAACATCAAGAACTGATTGATGGATCTTGAAAAATTTAGTGAGATTCATCACCAAGGGTTCATTTCCTTTCAGTACTTCTGCCAGTGACCTGGAAGTAGAGGTTACAGATGTTATAAAATTGCCATTATGGTATTACTTAAAGTCCGTAGAAGAGTAAATAATGAGAATAGAGTCAACTCCCACATTAGATAATGCAGGTTCTTCAGAAGAAAATGTTGTGTCACACACCTAATCACATTGTCATAGAGCTGGACATAAACAATGGTTTCACATGAACAATGGTACACTCAACCGGAAGGTCTGTGGAAATCTGAAGACAATAACTTTATATGAACTCCTAGGATGATAACATGGCAGCAAATACAAATTTTTGGTTATTAAGTACCAGAAAAAGGGCAGTGACTGTGTCTGTACATGTTATTGTTGAGACTGATGCTGAAATACTACAGTGCTTTCCTCCACATATTTAAAAGATTGAAAGCTTCACAAAAATAATTTATGAGTTGAATGACAACTCCCAAATGCAAATGTATTATAGGACACATCCTATATAATATAGAGAGTCAGATGAATTGCCCTGGTTTTCTCAGCTAAATTGTAAGTTGTGACTTCTTCGTTGGAGTAAGATGTAGTTTACATAGGAAGTAATTTCTCTATAAACTCATTTGTTTGTACAGAACATCCTACCCTTTTGACGTGAAGATGTGTAAGAAAGAATGTCAAAAAAATGCTCTGCTTTTCCTTTGCCTAACTACTGGTGATTTTAGTGGAGGTGGAGGCCTTAGCTTCAGGTCTGAGGTTTTTGGAGGCTTGTATTAGGCCAGAGGACAGAGAGGATATCATGCCAAACCAGTGGGCTGTTCAGAACCTCTTCTTTCATTACAACTGATGAGATTAGAATGTAGATTTTTCTCTGTTGGCACTGTAGGTTGTTACATGAATAACAACAATAATATTTGTTACTTCCGAGCTCTGCCGCCTTGAATCTGTCTCTGTCTCTGAGCAAAAGAATATTTTTTTTATATATTTTCATTTTCAAATGCAGATTTAATTTTATTTTGCATCACCTAAGCAGTAAAAATGCTAATATTTAAATTCAGATCTCTGGCTGCTGGCCTATTGAATCACCTTTACATTAGGACAGGTTATTATACTGGCCTATAAAATACAATCTGCAGTCCGTTGTCAGTCACTTATATCAATGAATCTAGTAACTCTAATTCAGGTTCTATAGTCTGAAGTCAGTCATGCTCTTTAATCTTTTAGAACAGCTACACAATGAAACCTTCTCAGTCTAATGGATTCAGGCATATCTTTCTTTGGCTGATACCCAGAAACTGATTTTTTCTTCTTTTCTTCTTCGGTTAAATGAGAGAACTGATGTAGAGCAAAAAACCCTTTTCCATCCTCAGGGAATGCTGACTTTATCCATACAAGACCAAATTCCCAAGCTGTAGGTACTGATTGTACTAGCAACAGTAAGAAGTTAGCCCTTACTTACTAACTGACAAACATCCTTTAATTCTGAAGCCTGCAATGCCCAGAAAAATCATGCCTGTTTTTGTCAGTCTCCAGTGAGGTTCCGTGGTTAGGAACACTTTGCATGATGAAAGGAATACTTTTTAAAAGGAAAACAGACTCCACTTCCTAACAATTAGTATAAGCTAATGTAAGTGTGCTCAAAAAGAAATTCAGATTTCTTGTTCCAAAGCTTTTAGGGAAGGGCAATACTGATCTTTAAAAGACAGAGGTATGCAAAAATTATCGCAGATTTTGGCTGAACATTAAGTTAATAAAGACAAGTGTGTGTTTCTCACTTCTCCTGCACTGAAAAGCTGTGTCTTTGACCTTTGTTCTCCCTTCCAACTGGAATCTATTTCTCCTTCATTAAAGAGAGAGCACTTTCTGGTATTAAAATCACCCTCTTGCCACTATCGAAGTGACTGATGTATTTTTCCTCCCTCTCACATGCCTTCATAACAGACACAGATTCATATTAATTCTTTCTGTATATTTAGCCTTACTGTAAGTATTGATTCTAAGATCCAAACACAAAACGTAAGTGCTCAAGGGCAAAGGTGGATCCCCAAACTACATATGTTTCTGAAGTCATGAGCATTTTGTGTATTGGGTAACAAATGTTTTCCTTTAAAAATGCTAGAGTATGTATTAATAAACATGCACAAAAATGAAATAGATCTTACCGGGGTGAAGTAGTTCAGGTTTTGGCTCCTTCCCAAGTACACTGAAATTCAAAGTAAGTATTTGCTTGGAACTCTACCTCCTCTTCCCTGCTTTGGAGAGGCCACACTTAGAATACCGTGTCCAGTTCTGGGCTTCCCAGTTCAAGGACAGAAGGAGTCCTGTGGAGTACCATAAAGATGATTAAGGGACTAGAATTATCTCCCATATGAAGAAAGGCAGACTAACCTGGATCTGTTCAGCCTGGGAAAAAAGAAGACTGAGAAGGGATAAGATAAATGTTTATAAATATCTAAAGGGAGATGGAAGGCAAATGGATGAGGTCAGACTCTTCTCAGTGACACACAGTGACTGGACAAGGAGTAACGGCTAAAACTTGAACATAGGAAGTTCTGTACTAACATGTGGAAAAATTTCTTTAATAATAAGGGCAACAGGGCTCTGGAACACATTGCCCAGAGAGGCTGTGGAGTCTTCTTCTATGGAGATATTCAGGACTTGGCTGGATGCCTATCTGTGCAACCTACTATAGGGTTCCTGCTTTAGCAGGTGGTCGAACTCGATTGCTTGAGGTCCCTTCCAACCCCTGCAGTTCTGTGATTCTGTGGTTTCTCTGCACTTTAGAGTACACTGCACTGATTTAACCAGGAGAAGTGTTCACACTTTTCCACAAGTCTCATGATCAGACTGCAAGTTTATACTACTCACATGAACTCTCTGCCTTTATGATTGGCACAGTGTTTCACTGTAGATATCCCTAAATCCTTTCCACTGCTTTTCATGAAATAATAGAACAGTTAACTGCAGAAGAAAGGAGCCATCTTAAACCCTTCTCTCCTTTCTGAGCCACAAGCACTTGGTGATAAAACACTGAGTGAAGACACTTCTGAAGGCATAAGAGATTCCACACATGAGTCCAAATTCATTCTCGCTCTAGTGTCAAAACCACTCTTCACAATTGCTCCTAAAACTTATGTACAATTTCAACTTGTCCAGGAAAATGCAGCACTGAGGACTTTCCTTGAAGTAAGTGAAAAAAGAACAGTTTGACCACTAACACTGTATGACACAAGCATGAAAATGCAGCCCTGGCACTGTGGCTCTAGTGATGAGCTGACATTTCTACTTTGGAATTAACGGTC
Organism: Centrocercus urophasianus; assembly: GCF_019232065.1. Lineage (NCBI taxonomy): Eukaryota > Metazoa > Chordata > Aves > Galliformes > Phasianidae > Centrocercus > Centrocercus urophasianus. The sequence continues at coordinate 3,300,623 of NW_024884811.1, forward strand.
TTTGCTTTAGTTTGATAGATACCTAATGTTTGCACTCAGAACTTCCTGCCTCTCCCTCTCCTTGACTTCAGACTGTAGCACCAATGCAATGAGACTGCTGAGCTGTAGAAGTGCCTGAAACTGTCCACAACACAAGAAACATTTTGAGAAATTCAAAATGATCAAAGTATACTTAGGAAAATAAATTCACAAATTTCTATAATTTCTAAACATTTCTAATTTTTAAACATGTATCCTTCCACAACACTTTTGTGAAGAATAATATTTTAAAATTATTACTCTTACTTTTGATGTGTGGGCCAAATGCATGCAATGACTTGAACTTTTTTGAGTTTGGGCATTTATCGTTTTCATGACAATTAAAGATACATTACTTGATTACTTAATGCACATTTTTTTATTAGTATGTACAAAAGGCATGAATGATATAGTTTGAAAATAACTTACTCCAAGTAATCAAGTTTCTATTGCATTAACATAATTTATAGTTTACTTATTTAAATATGCATTTATTTGTTTGTTTGTTTGTTTGTTTGTTTATTGGAAAGCTAACATTGATAAATAGCAGCATATTAACAAACCTAGAAGTTTTTGAGCAAACATTGTCTCGGATTAATGTGAGTTAAATATATTCCTTGTTGTACTGTGTATTCTTTCTAAATACAAGAAACGTAGTACAGCCATCTGGAATTGCAGAAGAAAGAGATAACTGATGAATTCTTCTGCCTTTCTTTCTTTATAAGTAGTAAGCATAAATATATTAAGGGACTTAGGAATTAGATGAGTAAAAAGCCATATGGGCATAATAAAGACTTATGTCTTGAATTATTGTAGCATATAAATGTGCACATAGTCTTCAGGACTTGTTCTGCAGCTTTTCTGGTGTCTTGTAGGCATCAATTTACTAAAGCAGAAACTGTCTTTCACAGCATGGATCCTTTAATACTTGATCATTTGTAGGACAGAAGAGACCATCTTAAAGGGGTATTTGAGAAGTGAAAGATTTCTCTACTTCCTATTCAAGAAGGGATAAAATACGTTGTATTAAATCATTATTATTATTCCTATTTTGATTCAGAAGGAATTATTCTTACCTGGCAGGGGGTGAAAGGTGGTGATCAAAAGTACTATTTATTCTACTAAAGATGATGACTTTGATCTAGTTTTTCTACTTAATACTTTCATATAGTGGCAACTGGAGCAATAATTTTGTATGCCTGTGTGCTCATGTGCATTTACATACACATAAATGCACAATGTCCCAGGTGAATTAATCTAACTTTCAGGAATTTAAACGCAAAATTTAGAGTTGGCAAGATCTACTGTTCTAAGATTTTTAGGTAAAATATTATCATTGAAACTACAAAAATGTTAAAATATCCTCTCTTTACAAGTTGTTTGGTTTCAGTGTGAATACTGGTAAGGAATTACATTTCATAGGGTGTCCAACTGATTGCTGTAATAGGTGGTCCTGCTATAGAGGGCATTATCATTATTCCTAGGTTGCTCAGGAAAAGAAAATGTGAAGAATTCAAGGAATCAGACATATATTCTTCCCTGTCCTTCAAAGTATTTGGAGAAATGACACAGTGACAAAATAAGGCACTACCATCACTGTCTTTAACAGCTGTTGACTGCTAAGAATGGATGGGTAGGTTTCATTACTATGAATAATAAATGTACTCTAATTTGTTGGGATTCTTAATTGCAGAACACTTGATTGTGTCTGGGAAATGAAAAACCACCAAAATTAACACTTTTAGATATGGTTAAATTTATTTTACTTCTAGATAACTCAGGTAGTTTAGTCGCTATGTTGAAAACAAGCCAGCAGTGTGCCCAGATGGCCAAGAGGATCAATGTCACCCTGGCCAACGGGACTGGTGAAGTTAGTATTACTTTGTTCCCAGCATTGGTGAGACCATACCTTGAGTGGTGCAGGCAGGTGAAGGAACTAGAAAACCAGACGTACAAGAAGCAGATAAAAGAACCGAGGTTGTAAAGTCTGAAGAAGAAGAGGTGGAGATGAGACCTCATCATCTTTACAATTACTTCGAAGCAGGTTGCAGCTAGGTGACTGCTGGTCGCTTTTCCCAGGTGACAAGAAAACAGAAATGCTAAGGTACTAACAGGCTGACTGTTCTTACCTCGCCATCAGAATGGTTCAGAAGAATGTTTATCCATAAGGTGATTGGTGCTTTAAGTATAAAAGTATAAACAGATATGTAAAAAACACCTTGAGGCAATGGCCTCAAGTTGCATCAGGAGAGCTTTAGATTGGGTGTCAGGAGGAATTTCTTCACAGAGAAGGTGATCAAGCACTGGAACAGGCCATCCAGATATGCAATAGAGTGTCTGTCTCTGAAGGCATTTAAGAGGCATGTCAACATAGCACAAGAAGACAAGGTTTAGTGACTCACTAGGTCAGTTTGATGGTAGGACCAAATGATCTTGAAGGTCTTTCCAGCTAAGATAATTCTATTTTTCTATATTTTATTCCACTGTAGTATCATTTTTATTTGCATGTTCTTTATAGATACCTGGTTGATTTGAGGAACTGCTAAATAGAGTAAGTTAGAGACTACATACGTGTCAAATTGTTTTCTGACAGATGAAGAAGTTAAAAGATAAGTTACAAATTCTAGTTATAGTTAGATTTCACTCCTCCAGATAGCACATCCCATAGTAATAAAAATCATCACATATTATTACAGAATCACAGAATTGTAGGGGCTTGAAGAGACCTCTAGAGATCATTGAGTCCAACTCTGCTAAAACAGGCTCCCTACAGAAGATGGCAAAGATAAAATTATATAACCACAGATAATAATTATATTAAAAAAATAATATATTAAAAAATAATATTGTTTATTTTTCAATATACAGATTGTAACTGATATTAATGATGAGCATTAGAAGAGGATTTCCAGAGAAATGGAAGGTTTGCCATCCCTGGAGGTATTTAAGCAACACGTGGATGTGATGCTTCAGGATATGGTTTAGTGGTGGACTTGACAGTGTTAGGTGATGGCTGGACTTGATGGTACTTTTCCAGCCTAAGTGATTCTGTGATTCTAATTCCATGTGCCTTTTTACACTGACAGAATTGAATAATAGAATGCAATAGGTAGTCTCTGCAAAGTATAATCTCAAATTATATGTCTTGTTTCCCCCCTATTGATTTATTGATATTCAGCTTTATTGCACTCACAACTTCTGTGCAATTGAAGAGTTCCAAACAGGTTGAGCGATCAGCCTCAAATGCTCCTAATGGATGGCACTCTTCCTCAATTCTGGCTTCAGATGAACTGACATGACAGTGCATTCTTAAGAATAATGAAAACTTTCATCAAGTTATATTAGTCCATTTAGTTGAAGGATAGAAGCATTTGCATGAAGTCACTGATGGAATGTTTTCCGATAATAGTTTTTGGGGAGGAAATAAAGTCTGACAATGCAGCTTTGTACATAGAAAATATGAGAGAAATGTTTCCAAATTAATAGAAGAGCAGAGATGGTTGGTCTTGATGATCTTAGAGTTTTTTCCAACATAGATGGTTCCATGATTTTATGCACTACCACAGGCATCTGTTCTAGAATGTGTCCTCTTTAATGTGTACGTCAATGGAGAAGTGGGGACAGTAAACGCTTGTCAAGTTTGCAGGTGACACTGAGCTAGGAGTGCTAGTGATATGCTCAAAGACAGAGCAGTCATTCAGAGATACCCAGACATGGTGGGTTCACACTGAGCATCACAGTAAGTTCTGTCATGTTACTCTCTTACTTGCCCTTATCAAAAGAACAGTGGAAGAAAATATAATGAGTACAGGCTTCTTTGAGATAAAAAGTAGTTCAGTTAAAGGAAAAGGGAAAATAGCAAAGGCCTTGTGGAAGCCAGATGAGAAAACAATTGTTCTTTAGTTCCCCTCAGCAAGAGCTGTTCAGACACATCTTGGGAAAGGGCCTCTTCCTGAATGGTTGCTTGGGTTGTTTACTTCAGTAACATGAGCCTACCCCTTGCTTCCCTTTGAAGTCTTTCTGAAAGTAGTGCTGTACAATCTTGGATATCCTTTTGGTTACTTTGGACCACCTTGTCCTAGCTCTGTCCTCTACCTACCTCCCGTTTACCCAAACCTATTGGCTTTGGGAGAGGTTGAAGAGGCAGCTTTATTGCTCTGCCTTGTTGCTGTGCTACTCAAACACAGACATAACACTGGTGTGATATCAAAGCTGTTCTAGCCACAAGCATGGAGCACAGCACTGTCCAGTCTTCTGTGGGGAAAGTGAACTCTGTGGCAGTCAGACCCAGTTCATCAGCTAGGCTATAGGGGTCTGTGGACAGAAAATGCATAACATAAAATTCAACAAAGAAAATTACCACATTACACACATTTCTCCACCTGGGAAGGAAGAACTCCTTGCTACATTCCCAAGACAGACAGGAGAGTGACTTGACAAGGAGCAGCTCTGTACAGAAGGCCTTGGAAGGCATAGTAGACTGCAAGCTGAATGTAAGCCAGCAGAGTAGCCTGACAGGGAAGAAGACCCTGTATTAGTTGGAGCACAGACAGTATATCAAGGAAAGCAAGTATCCCACTGCTCAGCAGTCACTGTATTTACTTAGAATACTATATCTGGTTTGAGCCTTCCTATGAATGAACAATTTCAGTATATGAGGCACATCAGTTTATTGGTGCATAAAACTTCATGAATCAATCAGTATCAAGCTACCAAGAAAATAATGGAGACATTCCTGAATCATCCTTTTTTTTTTTTTCTGTCTGCAGGGTTTTTGCTCAGGCAAAGTTTTGATAAATGGAGCAGACACAGGAGGCATTTTATTGATAGTTTTTTTCCTTGCTGAGAGTACTGTCCTTTCTGACATTTTCTGTTCCTGCTTGTATATTTTAGATTTATTTTTATTTACTTTTGTTTCACTTGATCTTTTGTGGTTACTCTTATAACACACACAGCATATACCAAGGTTGCTCTGAAAGTAATGCCTCCTATTTATTTTAATGAAAACTACAGCAGCTACAAGAGCACAATAACACTGTTTGATAGAGAAAGTTCACAGCTACACTTCACTATTTTTCATCATAGTAGCCACTTTTACCTATGCATTTTCACCAGCAAGGAACAAGAGCCTGTATGATGTGCTGATAAAAGTCTGCATCACTGGAGGTAATCCACAGTCGTTGCTGAAATGCACCACTCACACCCTCACTGTGTACCATCCACTGTCTGATCTGCAGAAACATTCAGCAAACGTTGATAAATGTCAGTATGGGCCATTTTTTTCAGCATGGAGGAATTCAGTAATATACCTTTGCTTCTTGCACGCTTCCATGTCAGATGCCATTTTGTCAGACTGCCTTCAGTGACATTGCAACTAAATGGAATGAAATATTGGTGGTAAGTTTCAACTTCTACTGCCATGCCTTACTATCAACATCTGATACTGGGGACCAACATATAAAATAAGATGGATTATTTTTGGAGAATCCTTCCTATCTCATATCTCAGATTTTAACCCTCTTAATTAATTCAGTACTCTGCACAATACAAAGAACAGACAGAGATTATACAGTCTGAGTTGTGTTAATTCCAGAGTCATCCTTTTATTTATTTTATATTTTTGGTGGCTTTCGGCATTTTAGCTTTTTAACATCCTACAGTCATTAGGGTTGATGTCTTCATTCACTGCAGGAAGGCAGATAAGCATTATTATCTCTAAATCTCTATCAGTTCTGTGGCAGCTGAGATGCAGGTCTGGGACATCTGCAGTCCAGTGAGGATTTAGTGAGAAAATACAACTAACATCTTAGTCGTCTGTTGCATTTAGAGCTTTAAAACCATATGGATTTGAACTGCATTTATTGGGGTGCAATATTCAGAGAGAGCAGAGGAGGCACAGAAATCTTGTTCCTTACTCAGTTTGTATCATGTAAATATTCTGAGTGTAAGAAACACTGGTATGAATTTTCCTAAGACTTGCTTTAGTTGAAATTAGGTCCAGTATTACTTGAGTTACCTAATCTTGCAGTGAAGTCTTGGATTGACCAATCTTGGGTTGATAAAGACAGAGTGAATATTAATGCCATAGGATAGATTTAATAGAATATCATTTATATTAAAAAGCACCAGCTATCAATGAAATCACTTCTAAACCTTATTTAGGTGCACAATTTCACTGTATGTGTAATAATACTTTTCATATTCACTGTGTTTAAAATGAAATTGATAAAATGTGTTTAATTGAATTTAAATGATTCAATACTTCTATAAATAATTGAATACATATTCATGGAAAATAATACAGCCTTGAGCTGATTGAGCCCACGTTTAGAGTGAGTACATGCTGTTCTCCATTAGGCAGATACAGTATGACCTACTCTTGGGCAATAAGAATTTTAAAACTAGGAGAAAAATTACTGGACAAATATGTTTGTACTCAATCTTGTCCTGAAATAAATGGAGGTAGCTTACCTGTCAGTGTGCTGTCTGAAAAGCAATTCTTAATTGTTCTTAACTGTTCTTAACAATTCTTAACTGTTAAAAGCCAGCTAATATGAATCTTTTGTGAGAGAGCTTTGCTTGAAGTGACTGAAATGGACAATGGGAAAATAATGAAAACTACAAACAGAGATACTTTCAGGTAGTTTGTCTAGTCCAGTAAAAACTTCAGTATATCTCATTAGTTCTTCGTAGACTTTTCACATTTTAATTTTTCAGAATTTTTCTTAAGCTTTATTGCTTGGCATTTACTTTATCCTTACTTACTGTTAACACGTTCTGTCAAAACCCACGTGGCAACAAGAAGTTCAGAAGAGTGTATGAATAGAAACTGTTTCACAGAACTGCAAAACTACTTTTTTTTTCAGATAGCAATTACTGTGAAACAGCTTGTTTCTAAAACATTTTTTCCACTAACTTCTTAGACCCTTCCACAGACCTCCTCTAACAGTCAAAGACTTAAACTAAAACAGCATTTTGTATTGCATCTTTGCCACACGCAATCGCTGGATGAGTAGCAAGCTGTTTTATCAGCTGGAGGTATTTCCACAAGACAAAGGTGATCTGGATGTTTTTTTCACTGGGATATTTACCAGCAACAAGAAAAACAGAAGTCTTCCATAGTCTTAGATAGTCATAGATAGTTCTTCTGAGTACACCCCAAATTCACTGTGACCTTGAAGTCCTTAATTACTACAAGTGCTACCTCAGTCAAGAACTAGTAACTGTATAATTACATTTGCTTCAAGTAAATGAAGAGCAAAATCATATGTCTTACTTAAAACAGAGAAAATAACAAAGTGAGATTGAGTTTTTCAGGGTTTTCAGGTATCTCCAAGGATTCCACAAATAGTCTGGACTGCATACCCTTCTGGTGAAAAATTCTTATGTGAAATATGTTTCTTAATTTACAGCCTGATACAGAATTAAGATTTTGTGGAAGAGACATTTCTTTCTTAAATGTGGCAATGACACCCAACATTCTCTTATTTAAATTATATAATTTACTAAAAAATAAACTCATCAATCAAGTACAACTAAGTACACTTAGTGATTACACAAGAGATGAATTAAGAATTAACAAAGACATTATTGTTTATTTAAAATAAATAGACAAACAGGCAAACAAAAAAACAACAGCAAGCCTCCAGCTCTCTTAGCCTCTCCTTGCAGGAGAGGTGCTCCAATCCCTTCATCATCTGGTCAAGAATACCATTGGCCTTCTTAGTGGCAAGAGCGTATTGCTGACTTATATTCAACCTAATGGCCAACAAGACTCCCAGGCCCTTTCTACAGAGCTATTTTCCACCTGAATGCCCCCCAGCATGTGCTGTTGCCTGGGATTGTTCCTCTCCTGGTGAAAGACTCTGCACTTCTCCTTATTGAACTGCAAGAGGTTGCCACCAGCCCACCTCTCCAGGCTGTTGAGGTCCCTCTGGATGGCTGCACAGCCCTGTGCTAAGTCACCTGTTCCTCCCCTCCTCAGTTTTGTGTGATCTGACTTCAGTAAGGATGCACACCAGTCTATTGCCAGATCATAAATGCAAATGTTAAACAGGAATGGACTCACTGTACTTTGTGCCACTGAATGCTACCCTCTAAGACTTGCCATTCATCCCATTTTTGATCAACCTGACTACTCACACCTTTGTTGTACCCAAAGTGTAACAGTTATCTCTACTTCATCTGCAACAGCTGCAGAGAGAAGCAGGTGATGCTAGGGAAGCAAGAGAAGAGGAAACATCCTCTTATGGTCATGAAGAGTTTAAGATGTTGTGGTAACAATGAGTGTAACATTGGTCTCTGAGAATATACCTGGTCAATTTTAGGCAACAGCTACAGTGAGATAAATCTCCAAAATAAGTAGGGAAACGTGACAACTGTGTAATTAGTTCATACTTCTGTACACTACTCAGTTAATTAGGAATCTTCTACAGACACACAAACAAATATTCTGTAAGTTTAAATCCAAAGCATCTAAAATCAGAGGTCTGTGAAACTGCTTATGTAGAAATCAGAATCAAAGCTAATCATACTAATGGTTCATAGCATCAGTGAATGTTTTACTCATAATGCTGCAACTCATCTTAAAAGACTTTATCATCATTATCACAAGACCTCAAAAGAAGAAAATATTCCTTTACTCTCTCACCACTTCTCATTAATTTCCTGTCACAACATATATCTGTATTCTGCCTGGTGTAACATGCCATTATATTACATCTTTATATATAAGAGCCCCTTGTCCCACATCCTTTTACTTGTACAGCCACAGTAAGTTACTAAGCTCCTCCAGTTTTAAGAAGATTTAACAAGTACCTGTTCTTGGGCTAAGGATTACATGAGTTTCCAAAAACGTACTGCAAGATAGACACAATCTGTGAGTAACAGTATTAAAAGTGTTACTGTACAATTTCTCTGAGGCATTGTGACAGACAGAGATAGGCATAAGGAAGTAGTTGCAAAATAAATAAAAATCAGACAGCGCTACACAGAAATTACTTAAGCCCACGCAAACATTGCATTCAAGGAGGAATTTTCTATGTGTCCTGAAAAAGGGGATAACTTTTTTAAAACACAAATCCTGCAATACGTGAGGAAGATATAAAGTCTATGTGCTGGAACAGGCTGCCCAGAGATGTTGTGGAGTCTCCTTCTATGGACATATTCAAGACCTGTCTGGACTCCTACCTGTGCGACCCCTAGGGTAGGGTACTTGCTTAAGCAGGGGAGGTGGACTTGATGATTTCTTGAGGTCCCTTCCAAACCCTGCGATTCTGTGAGTCAGGAGAAAACCTCAGAGCAGCCAAACATCCTAAGCTAAAGAGTTTCAACAAAACTGCAGCTTATTTAAAGATGATGCAGTTTCTCTTCCTCCATTTTAAGATTAAAAAAATTAATAAGCATTTCCACTGAAGTATCTTACTGTTTATCATTCAGACAATCAATAGCCTGATCAATCTGTAAAGAAACTTGATTTAGGTAATTACTGTCAGATCTTACTTTTCCTAAACCTGTGAAAAGGAGCCTGAAGTCATTTTCAAGCTCTTAGAATTACAGGAGGTGTCCTAGACTTGGCACAATCTAGTTTTAGGTGAAAATATGGAACAGGAACACCATTCTCTCAGTGTCAGATTAAAAAGCACACAAACCTCCATGAATCAGTTATTCCTGAGCTTTCTCTTTTAATATTTTTGAGGATGATGGAGGAATTCTAGCCAAAAAAAGTGTGAAACTTCCTTAGTGTCTTTCTTAGTAACTTTCTCTCAGTTGTGTTGAGAAACTTTATCTCACTCACTTCTTGGATCCTCATCAAGATTAATTTTCTCTCTGGCTCTATTAAACATATACATATACATATGTATGTACGCAAAAATTAGTGACTCAGCATGGAGTTGAAGTTGCACATTATTTTGTCTTGTATAATATGGACAATACCATGTCATCCATATACCTTAATACCTTGCAAAAAATATGAACATACAAATCAACTGGTTAAGGTAAAAAGCACAAAAAGCAGGGTGTGCTGAGTGTCAGAAGAAGCAGCTTAGTATTTTTTTTCACTACAGGATTCCTTCTGACTAGAGACATCATTAACTTCTTGATTTCTTGCTTACCAGTAAATGTTGTTCTGTTGACCTTAGTGTAGCATGATCTATCAATGGTGAGTAGTGTGAATGCTATTTTGAAACACAATGACTAGTTAAATTACATATATAACTTTTCTGTTTACCAGCTAAATTTTATCAACACTGGAGGAAGTTGCCAAACCTTGTAACACGCAGGGCAATATTTCATTTTAGCAGCTGTAGCACATTATGTCTGACCTATGTCTCCCTGCAGATTCTCCTCAGTATACTGACAAATCACTTGAATGTTAACTAAACCTTGTCCTTACCTTTAAGACATCCTTTCATCTACGCTTTTGTGATATGCTTATTACTAAGGATGTGAAACTGTTCTCCTTAGAAATAATGGGATAGGCATCAGCAGACATAATGTCCTTAACATCCCTGAGTGCAGAAATAGGAAAGTCCCCAGTGAAAACGTTGGAATTCCAACATTGAAACGTTGGAACAGAGGTTTACCTGCACTTGCTTGGAGTATGTGCGGCTATGCAAATGTAGGTAAATCAAGAAACTGTGAAAGGTTAGGATCAGAAAACTTCTTATAACCCTAATTGAATTGTAACAACACACATTGCATTGTAACAACAGGAAGATTTCTTCTTTGTACCATGGCGTATTTCTTGGGTAAGTCAAGAGATGGTAATCTGAAGTAATCTGTAATAATAATATATAATGCATAAAATATTTAATATTAAATATGTAACATATTGTATACAACATATGTAACATGTAATACATATTACATATATGTATACATATTAAAAAAACATACATGTGAGTTCCATGAAATTTGAATTAGTAAGAGAAGGAAAATAACAGAGATCTAGAACATATGATAGAAACATGGAATCAGTAAGGTTGGAAAAGACCTCTAAGATAATCTAGTCCAACCATCGACCCACCACCATGTCCACTAATCATGTTCCTCAGTGCTATATCTATGTGTTTCTTAAACACCTCCAGGGATGATGACTCCACCACTTCCCCAGGCAGCCTGTTCCAATACCTCACCACTCTTCCAAAGATTTCCCTAATATCCAACCTGAACTTTCCTTGGTGCAACTTAAGACCAAAATCAATTGTCCTATCTCTAGTTAGTTGGGTGGAGAAACTGAACCCCTCCTCACCACAACTTCCTTTCAGGTAGTCGTAGAGAGCAATAATGTCTCCCCTGAGCCTTCTCTTCTCCAGAATGAACAATCCCAGTTCCCTCAGCTGCTCTCTGTCAGACTTGTGCTCCAGACCCTTCACAGTTTTGTTGCCTTTCTCTGGACACGCTCCGGAGCCTCAGTGTCTTTCTTGTAGTGGGCGGCCCAAAACTGAGCAGAGTACTAAAGATGCAGTCTCACCAGTGCTGAGTACAGAGGGAAGATCACCTCCCTGCTCCTGCGGGCAACACTGTATCTGATATAAACCAGGATGCCGTTGGCCTTCTTAGCCACCTGGGTACACTGCTCACTCGTTCAGGTGCTTGGCTGCTGTCAACTAACAACACATCCAGAACCTTTTCCTCTGCACAGCTTTTCATCCACTTTGCCCCAAGCTTGTAGTGTTACACGGGGTTGTTGTGACCAGATTTTACTTTCGACTTACTTCAACTCTCACTTATTTCTCAACATGTTGCTGATTACAGTCCTCTGTTTAAGACATAAGTTTTAGGCTTGGATGACCTATGAACTCTGTTTCCATGGTGACATGTCACAGTAAATGCCAAAATAAGCCTCAGTAAAGTAGAAATAAAAAAGAAAATTTACTGTTCTTCTAATTTTTTGCATATGGAAACAATACATTCTTCATATCATAGGGACTGTTTGGATAGATTAGTATATTTATCACATAGCTAAATTTCATGTAGTTACACAAAGTTTAAACAAAATCCATGCAAGATCTAAGCTTTCTGAATGTGTACAAGAAATGCTGAAGGTTTAATGCTAACATAACAGGTACTGCCGATTTTGATGAGTAAATAGAATGCAGAATGTTGATTCTTAATTATATTTATATGTGTTTTCTCTTGCAAAAAAAAAAAAAAAAAAAGATAAAATATAGGTAACTAAACACTTAGATAATAAAAACTTACTGAAAATACCTTTGCGACTAGGAATTATTGACCTGATTTTAGTATTCAGAGTTAGGCATAGATATTATACAATATATATCTCCAGCTGTTGGAGGAAGAAAATTTGGAATTAATTCTTTTTGCATTTTACAGCACTTGAATAGTTTGTGAAATAGCTCTGAAAGGATTAAATATTTCCTGCAAGTAAACTCAAGATATTAACATATATCTTTGCTTTTTCCATTACCAGACATCTACATAAAGAAGTAACTGGCAAAGATATAATTGATTTAATTTCAGCTTAACTTTGTACATATTTGTTCAGAAAATCACATGGAAAAATTCAATTGTAATATTTCATTACATTCTCCACAAAAAATTCAATGGTAGGACAACACTAGGAGAGTATAAGTCCTCTTTCATTGTGGCTTTTTAGATTTTCTCCAACTCTGCTCTTTGGTATTAGCAAAAATATCTCCAGAGTTACACTGATGAAGTAAATCATAAATTACATACTCCAGTTGTCCTGGGAGCAGTTCCACATCTGTTTCTTTACAAGGTCTTCAGTATGATTTTATCTTCAAAAAGCATTTGGACAGATTTGAGAAAGAAAAATCCAGCAAAGCAATCATACACAAAAAAAACAACCTCGGGTTCAAAAGACTCCTAAGTCTTGGGTTCCTTGAAGCAGGAAGGAGGAAGAATTTCTTCTGAGAAATATGAATACTGGAATGAATACTGGAACAGGCTGGCCAGACAAGTGGTGAAGTCATTATCCGTGAGGATTTAAGGAAAGGATAGATATAGTACTTAGGGACACAGTTTAGCAGGCAACATTGGTGGTAAGGGAACAGTTGGACTCACTTCTTAGAGGTCTTTTCCAACCATAATGATTCTATGATTCTATGTGTTAAAAGAAAATATCACCATCCATCTGTCAATTTCTTTCTCCAACACCTGCTCACACAGGGCTACTCACTGCAAAGTCTCCAGGCCCATGTTCAGATGGCTTCTGAAGATATCTCAGGAAGAGATTCCACAACAGCTCTGAGAAATCTATTCCTGCGCTCTGTCACCACACAGTTTTATTTAAAAAACAAACAAGCACACAACAGAGAAACCCACACCAACTTTTTTAAAGTTCCTAACTGCTCCCTTCTGGCTGCAGCCCGAATTATTGAGTGAGTTTAGATGCTTTTTGGTCTGGCAATTACCTGCTTTCTTATAATTTGTTGCTGAGTTTTTTTTTTTTTTTTTGCAGGAAAAAAAAAAAGGAAAAAGAAAGAAAGAAATAAGGCAAGTTTTTTGGAGAAACAAGAGATCTCCTTTATACAGTCTTGTAATCAAAGCTCTCCAGAACCTTAGAACTTATTCTCATTTTTTCATGCATTGTCTGCTTCTTAACCTTGAACATCTTTGAGATTTATGTCTGCCTTTTCTCTCTTGTATCTGATTTACAGGTAAAATAAAGAACAGTTTAGGGCTTTTTGGTTTTTGTTTATGTTTTTGCTTTGTTTCTAAACTCACTATGGGTTTATCAGGAATCACATTATAGAGCAGCTTTTTGGAAAAATACCAAAGTATGTGTAATGCCACAATAATCTGATATGGAGGAGAAGATTGTCTAGACTAATAAATCTGAAACTTCGATGCATAAATTGTACGTAGATTTATACATACATGGAATATTGAGTTACTCTATTTCTGATAACTATGTAATATGATTTCACCAGATAAAAGAGTCTACAATTTCCTTTAGCCTCCTAGAATCTTCTTCTCATAAATTATCATCACTGTAAACAAAACTCTCATAAGCATGAATATAATATCAGTTTAATACTGTAGTATATTACAGTTCCACTAGTCTTCCAGTGACTAAAACTTCCAGTGACACTTCTGTTTTAAGTATACAGTAACTTTGTCTTAACTGACCTACATTTTAGAGTTCAGAAACCAAACATTATTATTACGCATATTTTCAGCATCAACTCTTTCCACTTAACAGTAAAACATCATCAGCAAATGCCAAATTTTTCAGTTTATGTCATTGTAGAAACCCATCAAAATTTTGTTATTCGTGACTCTAATCAGTACTTAAAAGTTTAATAGTAACTAGATGCAGCACTCTGTGATGGATAGCAGCCCTGTTTAATCAGAGCTCTTGTAATACTTTGGGTTAATGTGTTGTGACTGTACTGCTGTTGCCTAACACTTAAAAGGATAAAATCCAATTGAAGAGTGACTATGCAGAGTTGGCAGCTTTTTAGCTCATCTAATCTGCCTCTTCTGTATGTTCCGGGTTATAACTTCAGGCTTTATGTACTTAGATGTGTTTTCTCTCCTCTTTTTAACCCACTGAAAATAACATAAATAGCATCATTGGGCTTTGCATGGGATTAGGTCTATCCAGAGCATTAATGAAGGGCAAAAGAAGATCAACTGTGCCATACTGCCATGAAAGTTTCTGCTGCTGCTGCTGCCAGTGGAAAGACTACAATCTCCTTCATATGTTCAATATTTCTGTAGTTGGTATTACCTATGCATTATCTTAGGCCTTTTTGGATTCACAGAACATTTATTCAGTGTAATTAGATGAACATAGGAATGACCCAGTCATGTTTTGACACCTGTACTGTTTTTGAAGGCCTAGCAGATATACTGGGGTGTTACTGCAGTATTTGGTGCAGAACACAGAAATATTGTTTATATTCCAAGTTCTGAAAGTCCAGTGTCAATGACTTTTATTGATCACCTTAGAGTACTTCTCAGTGCATCAGACCTCATAATGAGGAATTCTGAAAAGACCAGGCTCAATTTTCTTTTCTGAGTTCTATTTCATTTTTATGACTAGCATGCAGGTGTTTATACATTAAAATACCTTATTTTTATTTTACTTTACTATTAATTGTTTTCCAGTGTTTGCAGCACGGCATGATATTAAAAGCGAGTAAATTTTCACAATTTCATCAAATAGTTTTTGTATTATTATCAGTATATAACAGAAATGGGAGCTGTTAGATTCAGAAAATCACATTCATTGCAGAATAAAAAAATAGTTTTTGTGATTAGTTTATCATGAGCAACCATGTATGCTGTCTTCTGAAAGACAGTGTTCAGTTAATTCAATTTTTAGGGAGAACGAAATGAAGAGTGATGCAAATTCGTGCTTTGAATGTTCCTTAGAGCACAGAAGTTCTGTATTTAAGAAGTACCATTAAAGGTAGGATGTAGGAGAACACGAAGTTTTCTTGTTACACGTGTGCTCAAATTTACCAAAGCTGTTTTTCCGAGGAAGGTGATATTGATGACTTAAAAACAAATGAGACAGACACATGATGGCTTCCTGCTAGTCCAGTTTTAAAATATAACCTGTAGTTTTAATAGTTGTAGAATTATTATTGACTGTTTGTAGGGGATACATTGACATTTTAAAATTATGGCCTTTTTTTACTGTATTATTTTGTTTATAAATATATATCTTTCAAATCCCTTTAGAAAATGTTCAGATTGGGAAAGGTTAGTTAATTAGCCCTTTCTGATTTTCAGAGGATTAAGTCTCACTGCTTATTCTACAAACATCCTTTGGATGGTATCTTAAGTAATCTCAGCATTAGCCCATTCTTTTTGTTGTTGTTCTTTCCCTAAGAATGTGAATGTTTCTGAGATTTTGGGACCCACCTTATGTTGGCACATTAGACCAGCTGAAGTTAAAAAATTAATGAAGTGTGACAGTGCACTGACATGAAAAGTCCTGTGCAAAAGATAGTTCATGGTCATTGAAGGAATACAATCATGCTAAAGGTTTATTAATTTATTTTCAAAGCCATCTCAGGTATCTGTCAGATTCTTAGGTAGACCTGCCTAATATGTTCTAGGAAAAGGAACTTCTAGGAGGAGCTTTATAAATTATGAGCAGCTTATGCTTGTAATTAGAGTCACGTTATCCAAGGTATTACAGGTCCCTAATGAAAACAGATGTTTTGATCTAATTGCCTGGTGACACAACAACATTTTAACTATAGTTAAACTGAGATATCACACACCTTGAACATTCAGTGATGCTTAGGTTGTGTGGATAATTCTGAGTGAGTAATATCACAACAGATGTGTCATCATAGAATGTGTGTGGTCATAGGTAAACTTGCTGCTTTATGGTAGAATTACATTTGTCTTCTTTCCTGTGTTTCTTTTTTTTTTTTTTTTTAATAGAATAATAAATAGTATTTTCCAGGCATGAACATATTTAACTTAATGTATTTTCCATTTATAGATATACAGTTCTGCCCATTCTCCCCACAGACTACTTATTCAATATCCACAAGCTCTGCAGCATTGCTTTAAGGAATTTACTAAATTTCTTTTATTATGATGCTGCTTGGTTTTTTTTCTTACCATTTTATAGATGCTTTTATAATGCTATTCAGTGATTAATCCTGTACTGCAGCATTAATGTTTGTTTTAAGAATATCTTGGGATGACGTACCATAGCCATTAGAACTAAGTAAAATTAGAAAAATTCTGTTATGTCAACAAGAGTATAAACTGGGAGGTGAGTTAATTACTGTGCTATGCACTGTGAATAATCTTTCCAAAAATAGTGGGGGAAAGTAAAATGAATCCATGATCTACGTGTGACTTTATGCCAATATTTTTTTATATCGCTTGTTGATAAATGCAAGACATAGAGGATAGTGGTCTTCAGAATTACAAAATACTGAAGCTAGAAATAATATAGAGTAACAATGAATTTTTATTGAATATAGTGCTTCTAAGTGTTCGAAAATTAGAACAGAGGTTGAATATTCCTTTCATAATCCATCAAGCATTATCATGGTGCCCTATCATCAGCAATCTGTAATGAAGGAATGCAGTCCTTACGTCCAGAGCTAGGTCAAGAGCTTGCTAGGGCAGTACAAAACAATCAGAATCTGGCCTCATACCTTTTATCTTTTACAATCCATTCTTTATTGTATCTGGATGTCTCAGCCATTACTGCTATTATGCCTCTTTACTCTGCTCCAGTCTTTTTGAAGACACAAAACAGATGCAAAGGCTTACTTGTCAAGTGCCATTGAGAAATTTGTGGAAAGGGAAATTTTAAATGTGTTTTTGAAACTGGATTACAAATCTCAGTTCTATAACCCATTATTTTGCGACCTTTCTGTCTAGATAACATCAGTTCCTCCTTGTTCAGAAATCCTCCTCAGGAAAATGTTCCAATTCCTGGTACGTGTGTTTCTCAGGGATCTGACTGTATGATCACCTTAAAGGCTGCTAACATTAAGATCTGAGTTAATGGAAAAAGTCTCTCTTGGCTAGCATAACCAGTGACAAGCAATAAGTAACGGAGATACAGACACTTTGTAGGCTGCAGAAATAAGATATTATAAAGGCACATAGAAACAGCAATGCATACAATTTACACATATGAGACCTCACTGGCAGCTGTCTTTGAAACCGAGTGTGTCCAAGTTCAGTGCTCTGAGCAGACATCCAATTGGCTGCAATTTTTTTTCTAAATCCTTCCAGACACTTTATTTTTATTTCAAAAAATACTAATGATGCCTTTTTATTTTAATAAATAATACCTATTACAACTGTTTCCAAGTCTTTCCTCTTTCTGTGAATTCAGCTTTGCTCTGAAAATTGCAGGAAAATTGTAACTAAAATTATATTTTAATAGGAGAGATTCTTTAAATACAATTTTTGTTTTAATGATATGTATTTCTGTTTGTTAAGCTTTTGAATTCTGTAGTATTTTGAAAGTCATTAACAGAGCTTTATTCTGTTTCTGTTTCTCCTCTCCAATTTCTAAACAAAGTACTTTTTGGAAAAAAAATAAATTATTTTTACAAAGCAAACAGTTGGGTTATTTTTGTCATTATTGAGCTGATGTTGTACTTACAGTTACATCATTCCCTGCCTTCTACAATGCCTGACTAATTACACTTAGAGGATAGCTTTTCCTTTTTGTGATGGTGTATTGATTGTTTCTTCATAACTCTGTAGTTTTCTGCCAGTACTGCCAGATCCTTCTTTAAATTTCTACTTGCAAAGAACTTACATTTTCTGTGAAATGTGAAGAAATGCAATTAACCTTGCTTTGACATTTTCTCCTCCTTAAGTGTACCGATTTGGGCGCTATTTATAAGAAAGTGTCATCTTTTGCATTGTAAAAACATTTAGCAGTCCCAAATATTGAGAATAATCCTCAGCACAAATAAGATGTTATGCATGGGCATGTGTGTGTATGTGTGTACAGGCCTGTAAGTTTAACATACAAAAACATACATATATATGCATTTGTATACATAGACTTATATATCTAATAAATTGTTCATTATGATTATATATATCATGTATATAAAAACTGTCAGTATATTCCTAGAACGTTATTACAGGGAAGCATGCTTGGGAAATTTCTTCTCAAATGCTCTGTGTCTGCTATAGTGCAAAGCTATTCTTTCACTCAAATACATACCTGTAAGGAAGGCCAGTATACTGTAAGTGAGCATTACACTGCAAAAGACAAGGAGATGTTCAGTGTGGAGCAGGTTAGCATCAGCCCCATTTCCTATTACAAATGGGAATGAGGAACTCAAACCCTAATTCTTCTTCTCTTGGTCTTGTTTTCATCTCCAGAGCGTTGGGCTTTCTAGAAGAAACTGATGGCTTAGAAGGCTATGCAAATAAAGCTAACAGTGAGTACACTACATATAGGGAATGCATGTGGTGGTAAGTCGGTGGAGCTTTAGTTACAGAGGCAGCTGGGAGAATACTTTGTGTGATGTTGCTCCTAGCAACAAAATACTCTATTTTGAGGCTATGATTATCGTGTGTATTTAGTAAAATGTCATTAGATGAAGGAAACTTTCTAAGTATTTGAAGTATCCCACTGTATTTAGTGTAAGTACAGCCTTACTATCAACAATGTGTGCAGTTCTGGGTTCCACCATATAAAGGGGATGTTAAAACTCTTGAAAGCACCCAGAAGAGCACAGAGCTGTAACAGAGAGGCTGAGGACACCTGGGTTGCCCAGACTGTAGAAGGGGAGGTCACAAAGTGACCTCAGTGCTCCCAGTGCTCCCTGCACTACAAACTGACGTGCCCTTTTTTCTGACATGCTGTAGCAGCAGCAGTTGGAGCTCCCTGAGGAGGGCAAGCAGCGGTGATGCCGGGCTCTGCTCCTGGGAACTGATGGCATAGTGGGAATGGCACAGAGCTGCCAGGGGAGAGTGAGAAATGGGCACTGGGAAACATTTCCGTGCCTTGAGGATGGTCACTAGAACAGGCTTCACACAGAGGTGGTCTTGAGCCTGTTGGTGCTCAAGGGAGATTGGGCAATGCCCACAGTAACATGCTGTAAGTTTTGGTTAGCTCTGACGTGGTCAGGCAATTGGATTTATTCTTCTTTCTAGGTCCCTTCCAACTGAACTGTTCTAATAATCTAATCTTTCTTCCTCACACCTTTCCACATATATTGCTACATTTTATGTATTTGATTTAAGCAAAAGTAAAATTAGCCCAGTAATTCATAAACTGCTAAGTAGAAGATAAAATGAACTTCAGCCCAAGACCTTTGTAAACACAGTGATTTAGTTAAATGTTTATAAAGCAGCAGAAGCCAGAAATGTTTCAGGAGATCATTTCCTATGTGGTGATTTCTGTCCAAATTGTTGCACTTTTGAACCACTATTTTTATTTTAAAAATAGAGAACTCTGTGAAATCATAGAATCATAGAATCACTCAGGTTGGAAAAGACCTTAAAGATCATCAAGTCCAGCCACGACCTAACCACACAACCCTAAAATATGAAATAGGTGCAGGCTTCACTTTTTGGTAGGTGATCAGAAAATCAGGCTTGCAGCTAGTCATTTTACATTGCTTGTATAGCCAACTTGAGCACACGACTATGTAATAAAATATTACTCTCCTGTTACAAGTTGATTAGGTTAGGCTCTTAAAGCTATGTCACCCCAATGGTAAAATAAATTTGCTTCAGCTGGGCTTTTTATGCATGTTTTCTCATTCTGGAAACGAACTATTCTTAACTAAAATAATGCCAGAAAGAAAACGACAAATTGAACACCTGCAAAAGACAACTTGAAAAGGCATTCAAAACAAACACCAAATTAATGATACTGCCCAGAAAAAAAAAAGAATAATCTTAATTCATTAAAAATGTGCACGAAACATTACTAGATTTGTTCAGCAACTTATTTGACTGTGCATAGTTTCATAGTATGGGGACAACAGCACATCAGTAAGAGTGCATAACAAACATCAGAAAGCCAGAGTGTGAAGTATCTTGTCATGTTAGTGAGCAGTTAGTCACGTGAATATTTAATTATAGCTCCTTATGTGAGTAATTGTTCACTGAGAGGAACATGGTGTTTCAAGTCTGACCTTCAAAGATTACATGGTAATTCTGGGTTTGTGAAAGTTTGAGCGTAGGTGTTGTATATAGCTGATTCAGACAATTCTAAGATAGGTGGAAAGAAAGCCAGAGTTTGATTTAAGCCTTCTCCAGCTGTGGCCACATTGGCATTATAGCAGATTAGTTGTACATTTTGGATTTCTGTCGGTGACACACCTACAGTTTTAGACAAACCATTAGAAACCTTTTCTTTAAATAAGATGTTTAATTGAAGGGCTTTACAGGCACTAAGAACCTTTCCCTGTTCTTGAAATCCTTAATCAGATCACATTTTAAACGAGACAGTCCTTTGGAACATGTTATTTGCACACACTGACACCCATACACTTTAGTAGATTTACAACTCTATACCTGTCAAAAAGCAAAAAATCTCTGCTCGTTTAATGTAATGAAGATTTGATTCCCTGCCCTTAAGTATAAAGCAGCTCAAGGGTTGCTCTCCATCACAACACTCATATCCTACCCATAATTTAACTACAAACTGATGCGCTCTTTTTCCTGGCATGCTGTAGCAGTAGTAGATGGAGCTGGAGTTCATGACTGCATTTAGGATGCTGGCAAATTAGATGTACTTTACAAAGCAAGGATAATATGAAATCTCCTGAAAATTGGATGCAATGACCCTTACTTTCAGCTTTATTGTGATTTCACCTTTTGCTTATTTACATGAATATTCAATGCCAGTTTGGCTGCTACACTTGATGTACAGATTGCATTACTATGTACAACATTTACCATATTATCCAGCAGCACACAGAAGACAGTCTCATTAGGGCTCAGTGGTGCCAGATATTGTACAGGTATATAAATACATACAGAAACCATAACACTGAGATTTTGTATTTTGCCACAGAATTCAGTACTCATTTTCACCCTTTTGCCCCACGTTTGCATTACTTTTGTATCCTTTTGTATTGAGAAAAGAAGAATGATTAAATTCTATAAATACTATCCATCACAAGACAGGGCATGTTTAAGGAATCACCTACTCTTACTCTGGAAATCCTAGACCAGATCCTGCGTTCTTCTCCATACCTTTTGATTACTGAAGTTTCTTGAGTACTGCCATTAATTTCAGTGTGAAGGTCTTAGACACATCCTCTGGTTCAAGGTGATAGCTAGGCTTAATGAGAGCAAGATTTGGGCTGTAATTTTTTTTATTTTTTGAGCTGAATGGCCTTTTACAAAAGTAGCATTCAACAAAGGCACGCTCCATTGCAGATATGTTGGTCCTGGTTCTCCCTTTGTGAATCATGGTCAGTCAGCTATTCCACTGATGTCAGTGAAGATACTGCAGGGGAAAGTGACATCAAGAGGAAATTCCACCTTCACTTTTAGGAGAAAAAGATTTTCTGTGGACCTTGAGGTGACCAGATGGACAAATTACAACATGCTTGTGGTACTTGATAACCTCATGAACCCTTTTGATTGTTTTATAGAACTTTTTTTATATTATTATTTTGAGAGGTAATGTTTTTAGGCTTATAAACAAGTATAAACGTGTTCTCTTTGTAAATACAGTTTTTGACATTAAAAAATACTGCAATCCAATAAATTCTTTCTCAGTGATGTAGTACCAATGTCAGCCTTTGGTAATAGGGGAGAGAAGAAGAAAGAAGCTAGGGAAGAGTAACTGGAGGGGTGAGGGGGGGAGTGAAGAAGAAATAATGAGTTCCTAAAGAACCAGATAGTCATGAAATAATCTGTCTTTTAATACAGGTTAGGTGTCAAATGAAA
The DNA here is from genome assembly GCF_019232065.1 of Centrocercus urophasianus. Lineage (NCBI taxonomy): Eukaryota > Metazoa > Chordata > Aves > Galliformes > Phasianidae > Centrocercus > Centrocercus urophasianus. The sequence goes on from NW_024884811.1 coordinate 3,323,003, forward strand.
AGACCTCCAGAAATGGGGTCCCAAAAGAGCCTTTGTATGTGGTTTTATTAAAGGTTCAAAATCTCTCAAGATGGGTCTGGAAGAAGAAAAGAAGCAAGCCTGGACTCTGAAGTCACAGAATCACAGAATCACAGAATCACCAAGGTTGGAAAAGACCTAAAAGATCATCCAGTCCAACCGTTCACCTATTCCCAATAGCTCCCACTAAACCATGTCCCTCAACACAACATCCAGCCTTTCTTTGAACACCCACAGAGTCGGTGACTCCACCACCTCCCTGGGCAGCCATTCCAGTGCCTGACCACCCTTTCTGAAAAGTAATACTTCCTCATGTCCAGCCTGAATCTCCCCTGCCGTAGCTTGAAACCATTCCCTCTGGTCCTAAATCCTTTATGCTCAGAGTATCAAATCAAGGAAAGACTCCTAGAGTTGCTGAATTAATTTAAAAAAATTCCAGGAAAATCAGATTCTTTCAATTAACTTGATCCAGAATGAATGCTTATGCAAGGCACCCTTGATGTGTTTACTTATTTTTCTTCCACTTCTAATTGCAGACTTTATTGTAGACCACAGTCAGCCACCCACTTGCATAATTGTATACTCTGTACAGATGTACTTGTTAACTCCTGTTATCGTTCCATTTTCAAAATATGTTTCTTATGACTTGATTCTGATCTCCGATGAAAGGCTCAACATGGGCCAGCAATGTGCATCTGCAGCCCAGAAGGCCAGGTGTATTCTTGCATCAAGATTGCATCAAGAGAAGCATGACCAACATGCCCAGGGAGGTGGTGGAGTCTCCTTCTCTGGAGATGTTCAAGACCTGCCTGGATGCCTACCTGTGCGACCTGCTGTAGGGAACCTGCTTTGGCAGGGGGGTTGGACTCGATGATCTCTGGAGCTCCCTTCCAACCCCTACAATTCTGTGATTCTGTGATTCTGTGATCAATTTATATGTAGATTCAAATAATGGAAGAATACATGAAATGAAAGAAATCCCAAATCTTCTGTGGAATTTTTACTGGTCTCAGAATTTATTTGTTTTGTCTCAGAAATTCAGCAGGGAAAGCATGGTCCCTTTGAAAGATTTCAGAAAGACAAGAATGGATAAATCACAGAATCACAGGATAGTTTGGTTTGGAAGGGACCTTCAAGATCATCTAGTTCCAACTCCCTGCTATAGGCAGGGACACCTCCCTGTAGACTAGGTTGTTCAAAACTCCAACCAGCCTGGCCTTGAGCATCTCCAGGGAAGGGGCATCCACAACCTCTCTAGACAACCTGTTCCAGTGTCTCAGCTCCCACACAGTAAATAATTTCTTCCGAGTGTCTAGTCTAAATATACTCCCACATCAAAACCATTTCCCCTTATCCTGTCACTACAAGCCCTTATAACATGTCTCTCCATAGCTTTTTCCAGAATTTGAACTCCTTCAGGATGAAGCATCCACAGTTTCTTTGGGCAGCCTGTGCCAGTGCCTCACCACTCACTGGATAAAAAAGTTCTTCCTAACATCCAAATTAAATCTCCCCTCTTTTAGTTTAAACATTTCTCCCTTTTCCTACCACTATTAGACCATGTAAAAAGTTGGTCCGCTTCCTGTTCATAAGCTCCCTTCAAGTACTGGAAGGCTGCAGCGAGGTCTCCCTGGAGTCTTCTTTTCTCCTGGTTAAACAAGCCAAAATCTCTCAACCTTTCTTCGTAGGCAAGGTGCTCCATCCTTCTGATCATTGTGGCCCTCCTCTGGATCTACTCCAGCAGCTCCGTCTTTCTTGTGCTGGGAGCCTCAGACCTGAAAGCAGTATTCCAGATGGGGCCTGACAAGGGTGGAATATACAGGGACTATCACTTCTCTCTCCCTGCTGGCCACTCTTCTTTTGATGCAGCCCAGGATATAGTTAGCCTTCCAGGCTGCAAGTGCACACTGCTAGCTCATGTCCAACTTTTCATTCACCAGAACCAGAATCCAGGGGGACATGACTCATGACTGGTGCTCCTTATGCACTGAATAATCCACTCTTGAAACCCATATTTCTCCAGTTTAGAGATAAGTATGTGGTGCAGGATCATGTCAAAACCTTGCACAGTTAGACAATATCATTTGTTCTTCCTTCATCCACAAATTCTGCCACTCCATCACGAGACAAAATGCTGCCAGACAGGTCAGGTACAAGCTGTCCTTGGTGAAGCTGTGCTGACTCTCTCAAATCACTTCCTCGTCTCACATGTATCTTAACACCTCTTCCAGGAGAATCTTCTCCATGACCTTTTCAGGTACAGAGTGGCTTGGCAGCCGCATCAGCCAGCTCCTTCAGGACCCTGGGATGCGTGTCACCTAGCCTCAGAGACCTGTACGTATATTTATCTATGTTTATATTCATCTGTCTTATTATCAACAAATAACTGAATGTTGTGAGATACACTCTATTTTTTAACAGCCATCTTTTGCTTTTATGATTCAGGTAACTCAGCCTGATCTGTGCTAAGTTTGAGTTCTCTGGTCAGTAACTTTTCTTCCTAATATCTGCATGCTGCCTCCTATGTTGGAGACAGTACATAACAGTGTGGCCTGTGCTCCAGTGCGGTCTGTACTTTAGCACTGTGGGAACCTAAAAAAGCCAGAGTCTTGAAATGACAACAGCATCAGTATTCACTGTAAAAAGAGCAATCAAACACATACGCAGTATAAAGTTTGAAAGTGAAGCAAATTTCAAATTAAATAGTTAATATGATTCAGAAGTAATCTCAATTTCAATGACCTAGTATGCATACATAAAAAATAGCACGTATACATACACATTTAATCTGTTGGTTAAAAAAAAAAAAAGTTTTTTTATTGCTGAAAAGAAGAATTCTATTTATCTTGCTGTAAATTTAGGCATTAGTTCAACAGAGATTTACAGGACTGAGTGAAACTGTTTTATGCAAGAACTGTTCCGCAGGTTTTCAATTGGATATAGTACTTAGGATGATGCAGTATGGCAGTAGAAATGTTCTTATTAGACTTAGAGACAGATGCAGTTCTAATTATGAGATCTGTTCTACAAGAGACACAACAGTATTATTCCTCATGTCTAAAGCTATAACATCCAAGTAATCAAGACAAGTAAAAAAGGAAAGCAGTGGCTTGAGAAATGTTCTGTTCAAGCCACAGCATCAGGTCAGCAGAAGACCCTAAACTAGGATTTAGGAGGTACTGTTAAAAGGTTCCTGATACTCTAAGAGACCATTTCTGTTAGAGTATGCAATTTAGACAGCAGTGAGACAAAAGAAGAGAATGCTCTGTCAAGAAGAGAGATTGTTTATTTCCTATCTGCATCATGACCAAAAGGACTCAGGTATTAATAGTCCTGCTGTTGGTAGACTACTCAGTCAGCTGATAATGTTGCTCACATCATGCAAAAATTTATTTAGTGACTCTTCACCTTTAATTCTAGGAGAGGTAAAGGATCTTTTGATCAATGACAGCCTTTATCTGTCAGAAGTTTTTGATTTTATGAAGCCAAAAGAAAACGTTTGCATGTAAGTCAGTATCATATATGGTGATTTTAAAAGTCATTTTTCATTTCTCAGCAAAGAAGTATCAGATTCTTCTCTTTTGATGCAGTATTTGCTTAACTAGTCTAATACTGCCAATTAAATTGAAAAATCATTCCTCTACTCTTAAACAAACTGTAGATTTTTCCTCTGTCTTTGTCAGTTAAAACTACACTGAATTCTTTTTGTATATTTAAGCAGCATTTTCCAGCTGTTATTTATTTGAAATGAAGCTGTGGGCAAATATCCTATTCAGGACTGGATCCTGCTGTGTAGGTCACTATGCACACATGCAGTCCCAACTGTCAGTGCACTGCATACAGCAGAATACAGAAGAACTTCAGAGGCTGAGGTAGGCTGATTGCCTCAGCAGTCCCTGATCCCTTGCTGAGGCTTAACAGCAACATTTCTATGGATTTTTCATATATATGCTGTTCATTTCCCATAGCCTATCTCATTTAGTAGCATAATGTAAGAATGTGGGAGCACTGTATAAGGCCCTGATTCTACGGAAATTCAACTTTTATTTCAGGGTCAATACTATAAATCTTTGCCAGTTGCTATATTCAATCACAGCTCAGTTGAGAGATAAAGCTGTATTTATATCCTAGAAAGGAAATACTGAAAAAAATAAACTAATGTTTCATAGACAAATATTTGAGGTGAAAGTTAAAATAAAACAATGTTTACTTACAACTAAGTAAACAAAAAAGCTCCACTTCCTCCTAAAAAAAAAAAAAACAACCAACAAACAAAACAACACACCAAAACAATGAAACAAAATCACAAAGAAAGAAAAAACAGACATAATTATGCAGTACTTTAACACAAACATATTTGTCCTATACCTTTAAAACTAGAATGGAAGAAGTAACTGGAAGCATTGCAGGGTCTGCATTTTCCAATTCCTTTACAAAGGAATAATGAATAGGAATAACATCCTTGTTTTTGTTCTGTTGGCAAGGGGCTGAAATGCACACATGGTCACAATCCAGTATCATTCGCTATCAGAACACTTTGTGTTACTGGGTCTGTGATAACTGTAAGAGAATCTGTCCAGATGTGTCATGTGCTCACTGCAGAAAGCTGACATAACCACAGATGTCATGAGCTTAACTGAATGCATATACAAAATACATTTTATGCATGGTACAAAAGAGTACTCTTGAGGGAAATTTCAAGAAAGTCTATGATCCAGGGGCAAGGAAGACAGAGGCTGTGTGAAATTCTAAGATCTGTAAGGCATTACTTCCATCAGAGATGCATGTGTGCAGGCCTCCTACCTTGGGATGTCTTTCATGGTGATGGAGATAAGACCTGGTTCCTACCAGCCTGCTCTAGGTTTGTGGTGGTGGAAGGAATTTTCTGCTATCATACAAAGAAATTACACTACATGCATAGAAAACAGATGAAGGAAACACTGCGTAGCTTTGTTTAAATGATGCCTCACATTCCCAATGAAACCTTCCAGAGATGACATGGTCATTCCTATGCTGGTGCTTCAGGAGGGGCTTACCACAGCCTGAGACAAGTGAATCAGACACCGGTCCGACTGAAACCCACTGGGCTCTGGCATGCATTGTTTGTGCGTCAAGGCTGATCCTTCAGTCACAGCCACTCACCACACCATCCTACCCCGAGGCCACTCAAACAATAAAGCTGATACTGAAAAGTAGCCAGGCAGGCAGAACAAGTGGAAGAGCCATTCTCTTCAGCACAGCATTACTTCAGTTTAACCTGGAATCTAAAAACAGCCTTGAGTCTCTCAGTCTGTCCCTTGTAATCTTACTACAGTGACTTATCTTCCTTAAAATTTTAGTTCTGTCTATTCAAAGACTAAATATGGACGTGGTTTTGTTGTTGTTGTTGCTGTTATGGTTTGTTTCTGTTTTTCTTTTTCAGAATAATTTGCTATTTTTTCATCAAGAAATCACTAGGAGCATGTCATCTCTCCCGAATCAATTCATTTCAGTAAAATATAGCTGGGATCCTTTCAAGTACACTTTGTGCAGAAAAATGCTCCTATTTTAATTGGATAGTCAACAATAAATGGATGGTAACAACATTTTACCATTGCTCTTGTTTGGACAGCACCCATAGCCTTTTATTTTGTTGTCATTGGAAAATTTTGTAATCTTTGTTTTCCATGCCTGTTGTACACAGCCGGTTTGGTTTACTAAGAAGGAGGTGCTCTTTTCTAACACAATGCAATTTTCTAATATTGGAATTACTGAAAGGGACAGAAAAGTAATAGGTATTTCTTTTCTATTCTGTTTGCATTTCACACTTGACAGCGCTCTGTGCGTAGTTCATCCTGGCTTTCCCCTGGGTAACTAATCAATAAGTCAGTTTCCTTTGCTGTTTGAGACTTTCACACAACAACAGAGGAAAATAAAAGCATTTTAGAGCATAGGAAAACACGTATATATACTCACAAATATGGGCAGGACTTAGATGAGCTGCCAGAAATCACTCAAAGCTCTGCAGAATTGACGCACCAGGCATGTGCAGAGTACAGGGCAGGGGGATAGGGACTGCTAGCATGTGCCCATTACCCCCCTTCCTGCTGGAGGGAACATTTGTAGTGCAATGCATTCTGGAGAGGTGAACCCAAGTTGTGTGTTTGTTAATAGAACTGGTGGAATAGTTCCTCGTTTTGAAAGGTATTTTGAATATGGAGCCCTACCCTCTCTTTTCACCTTCTTTCTTTGCTTTGGTAATATCACTGCATTTGTCTTCACATGTGAACTGCTAGAAGAATTGCCTATAATTGTACAAACCTGAAAAGGAGGAGCTCTTCATATTCTTTATCCATCAGCGGCTATTAGCATCCACTACAACAAACTAATGGAATAATTCATAGTCCTTGATGCCACAGCATTAAAAAAAAAAATAAAAATGGTGATAATAGTAAGAAGCACAGCAACCTCCTACTGTTCAATGAAGAGAAGAAAAAAAAAAACTTCACAGGCTTATTTAGTTTATCCATTTCTCCCCAGACAAAGCAATCACTTTTAAACTTTCTTTTATTTTTTTGTCTTTTTTTGTCTTTTTGCTAAAAACCACTAGCAATACGGATTCGGCCAGCACCCAAGGCAGTCTGTTCTTTCCTTGCTCTCACAGTCAGGTGCTTTCCCACTCAGGAAGGTGAGTCTCGCCCAGGAGACCTCCATCACCTGCTCTACTTTTTATCACCGGATCCAACTGGCAGCCTTTTCATGTGGAGCACACACAGCTTCACACTGTTGCTGAGAAGTGCTCATGGCACTCTCCAGTAGGACAACGGGGATCCGGGATGCGGTGGTCTTCAGGCGGCCATAAGGCTTGTTGCAACCCTAAGGAATTAGCCGTTCCACACATTCACCCTGCTGTTGCCTCTCGTGAAAGCCTGCCTTTGAAACCGAGCTCGTTCGTGGGCGTACTACCTCTATTTTCCCCTTTTACTGCAAAAGGGGCTCGTTCCCGCCTCCCTGGCGGGGGGGTTCCGTGCCTTCGTTCGCACCCGGCCCTGCAGCGGGGGTCGCCCTTGCCGCTCTCCCACGTCCTCCATCCCGGGTGGCGGCGGCCGCCCCCGCGCCGCTCCCCCTCTCCCCGGCACTGCCGCAGCGGCTGCACCGCAAGGCGAAGCCCACGCCGCGGCTCCGGCCCGCCCCTCCCGGCCCGTCACGCCTGGCGGCTCCAGCGGGAGGCTCTGCGCTCGCTCCCTCCCGCAGCCGGCTTCAGGAGGAGGCGGCGGAGGAAGGAGGGAGCGGCAGCGGCTCGTAGCCCGCCCGGGCCCTCCGGTAAGTGATGCTGCGGGCAGCGCCCGCTGTTGCTGCCGGGCAACTTTTCCTCTT